>NC_044059.1:26490920-26633420 GCF_902167405.1 Gadus morhua | reverse complement strand
CGTTCAATAAGTCAGAGTATATAGACGGGTAAGAAAACTTGTCTGAATAAAGGAAGAAATATTATTAGGGTTTGAAAATGTTGCAGTTTATTGGTAAGAAATAATGAATAACAACCAAAGTCATAAATATTATAATAAATAATACTAAATTACCTCACCTCGTTCCAATCAATGCTTTAATCACTGGCTGCCAAGACACATATCATTTCAAAAGCTGTCTGCAACGGTGGGCCCCTTACACTGTTAAATCATTTTGATCAATCTTGGTTGATTTATCTAATGGCAAAAAGAGCCATTCATAGCCCTATTGATGTTCACAATACACATCATTTCATGCACAGGGTTATGAGATGTATTTAGGGCTAGATACAAAGTATAATTATATTTTCATTAATGATACATTTTTCCTAACTAAATCTCCTTCAATTGATCATGTGAAAGATAAGGATGAATGATTGACATGTCTAAATAAGTGAAGGTTTAATATACTACATTTTCATTTAAATGTATTTGATTTATTTTATATTTTTCAAATGGCCATGAACCATAATGGACATGTGATATTTCAAAGTTGCTGAAAGTTATTATTCTATATATGACGGTATTATAGAGTTCACGAATTTGCATAAATAAAACAGTAAAACCATGTCCAGCCCCAGACTTTAACTGATGTTTTATCTCCAATAGCCAGTTGTGTTTCCCTGCAAAACGCACATCTTATCCTCATCATAATGATGTGGCCTGCCTTATAACAGTGTTATTCATTATGCATGGACTGTTGTAATTGCTGATCATCTTAACAAACGCATGCTACAAAGGCTCTATAACCATCTGTTTAGTCCTGAATGTCGGCCTGCCACCGGCGTCCCCCCGATTTTTGTGATCTATTTCGGGCCAGAATGGCGAGGTCCACTCTGGCCCACAACAATCAACAAGAGGCGCTGCGTGACGTCAGCAGCGGAAACATCGGGCTCGTCTGTTCAAAATGGCAGCGTCTCAATCAGGAAGTGAAGAAAACAACTAAGAAGAATAAGTTGATTAAAACAGCATTTTCCCGGCCAATTCGACGCCAGCTGTTATTACAAATTACAGCGCTGCTTGGATGTTGGATTTATAACCATACGAACACACGGTGAGTGCGCCGTGCGGGGTTTTAAAAGGAAGCGGAGCGTCGCTGGTGTTTTACTGGACGCGGTCGAGGCAGCCTCTCCTCGGCACACACGTTTTATTCACCGGGGTAGGCCGGGGTCTGGGGGGTCGGTGAGCGAGAGTCGTATCAAAGGGCGAAATGTTTTTTTATTGAGTGTGATTCGAGTTAACCCCACGATCTGGTTTGCTTTGTGGAACTAATCGAAGTCGCGGATTGCTTTTTTTTAATCATGGCACACTGTAAACAACAGCAACCGCTGCTTATAGTGTCGTACTAAACAGGTGCATTAGGCAAGTAACTATCATCAAGATGGCTTTTTGGGGATTTATGTGTGTTGTCTTGAGCTGTGCTATATCGGCAAAATTCAATACTGCGATTGTTTCCGACTATTTATGAGAATGAACGGTGAAGAAACCCGACGTCGTTGTTTCGGTGTACGTGGAGATCGAAACGAGCATACCCCAGAGGCAGAAAACTCTGCTATGCTAATCGAGCTAGCCTCACCATCGCGAGTTTTTACGAATATAGAGAACCGGTTTTGGACCAAACATGAAACTAGTACACAGGAGGGGACTCGGTTCGTTTAGATGTTGTGTATAACCGAGTGATCGGCGTTATTATGACGGCGATCGGAGGAATTCCTCCGTCGTCTGCCGAGCTAGCTACCCGTTAAAGCGGTGCGAACGGGTCTCGCGTCCTTGCCTTCCTTTGTGTGTATGTGGACTTTTGTCTTTGAAGTCGGGTTTCGACAAATAAAGACTCCCAGAGCCCCACCATCCGTCGAATGAATAACCATAACTGCAATATCACCGAACTGCGATCCTCCACACGGGGTCTGATGTCCCTTACTGACCCACATATAGTGATTCAATTAATTTGTTTATATAATTGTGGCACAATGTTACTTAAAGTAATCCAGTGTTACCCAAGGACAACACTGTCGGTGGAGATGTCGCTCATTGTGTTTGATCTGATTTGAACTATGCCATCGGGATTATAGAAACTAACCGTCGTTAATGTGTTATAACGCAGGATTGAAAGTCCGCGATGCGTCGCGACTTTAAACGCTGTGCTGCGCTGAGTTTGTCTCTCTTTCTATTGACCTATATCGTTTCCATGAGATACTGATTCATTAATAATTTTAATTTACCTGTTTTACTTTTGTTTATAAGGCATAGTAGGCATACAGCCTACTGCCCATACTCGGAGCCTTGAAGGCCTGTCCTTACGTGTGCAATGGGGGAAAAGTTAAACCGGTGCTTTAATGAATTGAAACACGCTCGGAGGGCTTTCTATGTACTCATGTTCTAAAGATTCATAAACAATATGGCTCCTGAGCGTTTTGCAATATGTCACGGGAGACAAATGAATTTAGAGTTATTTTAAGAGTTGTTTAGTAGGCCTATCAGCCGCGAGATACGAAGGAGACAGTTTCTGTTCTTTGTCTCCAAAACTATTTCCACTGTTTAGTTTCTAGTGTCTTTATTGCCTGCAGCCAAGGCCAGTCAGTCAAGCCTGATGCAAGCCTCGACACAGGTTGCCATGGTAGCCGGCTATTTTTCCAATTAGGTTATTTCCCCTTCGTGAAGGATACTATTTGCTGATTGTGAAGTGAATGATATGTCTTCCCTCTCCCAGCCTTCTGTCCCTTTAAAGGCCCTTTAGAGCTGATGACGTAGTATGCGCCTTTGGGGTCGCTGCTTTCTCTTCTTATTGGCAGCCGACGATATGTTTTACTATTGGAGTGTCAGGCAGAAATACAACCTTCAAAACACACGCCTCTTCCCACCCCCCTCTACCTCAGCCAGCCTCTCTCCTTGCCGGTCCACCAGAGTTGCTGGATCAATAGAGGTCTGTTCATGCCCTGTGGTAACATAGAAAGAGGGGGCTTCAGAATATAACACGACTTTTGAATGTGTATGTTTGACAAAATACATTTTTTAAGATATGGTACATGATGTAAATGTATACATGCTGAAAGGCAGCTTAACAGGGGCTGTTTAATTGTAAGGTTAGCTTATGTGCAGCCTACACCTTTTCATTAATCGCACCATTGTAACATGGTATGAGGAAGAAGGAAAAACCAAAACAAATTCTCTTTGTTTTGATTGTGGTGAAAAAGGGATGGGTGTTAACTGTTATATTCGACTTGTTTTAAGTATGTGAGCCTGGTTTCTGCAGCAGGCTGGTACTAGGTTAAAGGAGTGTGGCCGGAGCAGGGGTGAGCTTGTTGCTTTGGCCAGACATTGGTGCAATGCACAGGTCAGCTCCCGGTGCTAATTCTCATACCCTTCATAGGTTTCGTTTTCTTAGGGTAGAAGAGACTGTGCACGCAACACAATAGTGGATATTTACTCATTCATTGCAAAAACCTTTCATTCCTGATTCCTCAAACCCTGGATGACGCACTGTAAGCTGCCTGATGATAGAAACTCCTTTCAAACCACCAAGCATAGGCTCTTCATTTACTTGTGCTCTAGTAAGTAAATACACCCTAACCCTGTTGTATTACTACAGTCAAGGAAGCACACACACATCCACACAAATGTCTAATAATGATGTATAGACTAAACGTCTGATTAAAGAATTGTCTTCACTCCATCTGTTCGCTTCAAAGGGCAAAATCCCCGGCGTAATTCAGCCAGCAGAACATTATTTCGGGTTCAGCGATTCCCCTTGCCTTAACCCCCACCGGTATACCGCCATCACCCCTGCCTTGAATTAAACCAGGGCTATAAATTTCAGTGTAGGCCGCCTCTGACAATAAATCCCAGGCTGTTCGGGGGTGACAATGAGGGGCGCAACGCAGCAAGCTGTGGACGGGGGCTCTGGGAACGGTGGAAGGAGCACTGGGGGGGACGAGAGACACACACACACACACACACACACACACACACACACACACACACACACAGAGTGTGTGGTGCTGCTGGTTCTGCCATATAGGTTTTTTTTGTCGGGGTAACTATGTGCCGTATATAAAAGAAAAACCTGCTGTCCCAGGGTTTTGCATGCTCCCTCACCATGCCCACCCCTTCACAATCTGTGTCAGGGATACATTTTTATGGCCTGTGTAGGGTGATTGGAGTAAGAGTGAAAAATGTTGTGTGGAGGAGGCTGCCGCTGGGGCTGGCTGGTGGTGCCGAGGGGGGGAGTCAGGAAGGGCTGAAAGCTTAGACTGTGTCCTCTGCTTTCCTGGAATCGGGTCTTCACAGTTCATGTATTAATCATGGATGCTCCGTCCGTACAGCACAGGGACACAGATCAGCAGAGGGAGAGAGAGAGAGCATGTGGATGACAACGTGGAAGCAACGTGACTGTAGTTTTGCCTCTCTCCGTCGGAAGGTCCGAAGAGGGGGATGAGTTAAATAAAAGCGGCCTGTTTCAAAGCGGCCTATGTTCCGTTTAGGGGCTTCGGGGCGTGTGGGTGTTTTCCCAGGCCTGTAGGAGAGGACTGAAGTGTAACCAAGTGTTCCCCGCTCTGCATCTGTCCCCACGGTTTGACCGTGGAAAAAGTGCGGCAAAGCTCTTCTGAGAAAAACCCAGACGATGTGATTTTAAAAATGGGACTAATCCAGGGAGGTATTAGTCGCCCTACTAGTGATTTGGTATAAATACTGCATGCCTGTCATATTCCCGAGATGGACTTCTCAAGGTCGTTTAAAAAAAATTCTGAATGTAAAACTAACCAAGATATTTTGGGGTGCAGAGTGATTGGATGGCTGTATTGTAAAGTTACGTTCAGTGAATTATTTGCAGTGGCGAGGCCTTCAAGGTGTGTTTCGTTCAACAATCCTGGCATCACGCTCGCGACAGCTGACAGAAGAGAACAGAGGATGGAGATGTCCGCCATGTAGTACCAAAGTGAGATCTGCCTCTGTGTTTCTCACTGCTGCATGGTGTAGATGGACCTGCATCAACTGACTGAAGCGACCCAGTGGGTTTGAATGGCTGACTCTGGGCTGGGTACAGCAGCCCCTGAACCAGAACCACAGTCTGGTTTTGGGTCAGACAGTGAGAGAGTCAGACACCACAGGAAGGCTGTTACAAGGAAGGGTGGGAAAGGGGTCTCAGGGAAACTATTCCATTTAAAAAAAAATAGAAACTCCTGTATAGACCTACTTTTGAGAATGTGGTATTTAATCAAATGCTAATATTGGGTTAATTTAAATGAATGAGATTAGATAATGCTAAGTCTAAGCATTAAGGAGCTACCTCTCTGGTGTGACCTTAAATCTTTCTATTTGTCAATCATCTGCGATGAGCAGCAGCAGCCTGCATCTGACTCATGTCTCATGTCTGGCCATTAGAAACCTGCATGGCAGCGTCTTGTGAAGTTGTCCTTTCTTTAACTTTTTTATCCACAACTGGTGAGCAGATCCACAACTGGTGAAAGGGAAACTATTTAAGAATAACTTCTGGTGAAAGGTGGACCACTTTTACATCTTGTACAATACACTGGCATGATAGAGTTAACCTTTAAATGAGGTCAACACTATCTCTTTTGGTTTAGAAGTTATTTGGTAGGCCAAGCGCTGTTATACTATTACATCATATATTGTTTCTGGAAAGCAAAGGGGGAAAAACGAGTTGTGCCACATATCTGAAACGGCTGAATGTTTTCATGGTCTTCTTTTCCAGCCACTCTTTGGACCCCTCCCATTGAACACACCGAGAGACTGTCGGTTCGCTTAACCTGGCTTGCCGTCGTTGACCCAGAGCAACCAGGAGATTGCTTTAGCTCACTCAGCCCATTGTATGTCATTATCCTTCTATCTGTGCTGGGGCGAGCTGGATGACAGAGCGGAGGAAGGCTGTCTAAACGGGGGTCTGCTTAGTGGGTCGCTCCCTCTCTCTCTCTCTCATCAGGTTGGCCTTTGATCTATTCCTGGTAAATCCGTGGCATTAGACGTGTGGATTTGGTGCAGTGTCTGGTTTAAATTAGCACCAGTGAGCCACCGACCGCACACCAGCCTTTGTGATCTTTCGTCTTCAGGATACGTGATGGCTGGGCTCTGGCTAAGTCTGGCCAAAGAAACGTTTTCATAGCAAGCCACCTGGCGGGGAGATGAATCGATGGTTATCAGGCTTTTCGGGCTGCGTGGCCTCAAGCTAATGTCTGTCTGTCTGTACGTTTTCTGTAACAACAAGGGTGGCTCTGATAGGGTGACGATGCTCCAGCTGGGATGACCTGATTTGTGATGGAGAATGCCGTGAAAGAGAAGACCATAAACGGCATCTGTGACTACCAACAGTGCGAGTGACAAATACATGTAAATAATCATGGACACATAAATGGACACCTCCCTTTATCACATCCCTTTAGCAAAAAACAAGAAAGTGTTCTACCGCATATCTGATTTTAATTAGTTTAGCTCTGCTATTCTGATGGGATGTACTGTCTATGGAAAGGATTAAGCAATGTGAAAAAAAAAAAAAAGGAACTTTAAGTCAGCTGAAATAATCATGGGAACATGTGAGCAAAATGTGATTGCCCAGCGAACTGTCTTGGGTTAAGGTAGAGGGTCTAGCATTGGCAACTTGTGATTGCCTTTGCCAATCACAAGTTTATTCGTGATTTCAGAGACTATCTCTAGATTCACTTGATAATAAAAAAATTGCTACAAGTCTGTCTAATCAGCCTAGCTATCGGGGTTCTGATGTCACCGAATACCTCTTAGTTGAATCTTAGAGTTTTTCATTATTCCCATACAATATTGTGTGTGTGTGTGTGTGTGTGTGTGTGTGTGTGTGTGTGTGTGTGTGTGTGTGTGTGTGTGTGTGTGTGTGTGTGTGTGTGTGTGTGTGTGTGTGTGTGTGTGTGTGTGTGTGTGTGTGTGTTAGCGGGCAACACACGCTTGCATTGTTTGGTGCTTTCATATCATATCTGCTTCCACATCACAGCTGCGAAAATGATGCACGAAAAAAGTCTTAGTTCATTAAAGCATAATGACTAAAACAACCTGATAGTTAGCATGATACCTTCTCCTCAGCTGTGCTAGGCTCCAGGCTCTGATTCATAAATATTTGAACAGGCAAAACACAATAACTGCTACCTCTTAAAGCACAATTTGTTTTCTGTTTCCCTGTTTTTGATAAGCCTACAGATCTGGTTACACAAAATCATTCGATCATTATGCTCTATCCTGTGACCTCTCCACCTGCTCTTCTCGACTTCCTCAATGGAAAGACGTGTGTGTGTGTGTGTGTGTGTGTGTGTGTGTGTGTGTGTGTGTGTGTGTGTGTGTGTGTGTGTGTGTGTGTGTGTGTGTGTGTGTGTGTGTGTGTGTGTGTGTGTGTGTGTGTGTGTGTGTGTGTGTGGGGGTGGAAAAGGTGCTAATTCATAATGCAGGTTGTTTTGAATGACAGCCCCGTGTTCCCAAGGAAGTAATTTGTTAATTTATGAATATTTCATCACTGGAGTATATCAACACAGCCCCCCTGGTGTACCGATATAACAGCTCTTCTCAACTGGATGTACTGGTGATGGGAATACTGGTCACCGTTACCAGCTGACTCCCAGTTGCATGGCAACCATTTGGAATTTACCTGCGAACTGTCGTTTGCATTTCAGACAGATATTAGTTGCGGCATGATGGCGATCGTGTGTGTGTGTGTGTGTGTGTCCCTGCCTAAAGCGCGTCATTTCAAAGCGTGCCTGTGCTTTTGTCTTCACTGAAGCCTCGGTCCACTCCGGGCCACGTCTGAGGGCGCATAATGAGGACGACGGGGAGCTTGCTGCGGAAGGGATTTCCTCCGTGTCTTAGAAGGGATTTAATGCCAGGGCTCAGGGAGAAGAGACCTGAGAAATGTCCCTGGGAATCTGGGTAATGCATAATAGAGATAGCGACGGGGGCCAGGCCAAGCAACAAAATGGCAGGCTTAGAGGGTGTGGAGTCCAAAATCTTTTTTAGAATGGAAGGGCTGACATTTGTTGAAGTTACGATTGTTGTTGTTTTTTGTGTGCAAATGTTCAGGGTTATCTAGGTACCATAAATATCTACACAAATTCAAAATCCAAGTCATGGTAATCCAATACACCTTGTGAGCGGCGAGTATGCAGATTCATGTGCATTTGTTCGCGCGGTGCCTCTGCCACAGGCCAGAGGAAGTGTGTCGATGTCAGAGATGGCAGTGGAGGTGGTGGAGGTTGTGTTGGTCGTGGCGGCGGCGGTGGCGGAGCTCCTCGTGAGTGCTTAGCCGTGACTTAGCCGGCTTAGGGAAGTCACACTTCCCTGGATGACTTCCATGCGCTCAACCCGGCGTAGGCCAATCAGCATGCTCTCGCTGCACACACCCAGGGTGGATGGAGAGAGAGAGATAGTCTCTCTCTCTCTCCCTCCCTCCCTCTTCTCCCCTCCCCTTCGTGATTCTGTCTCTCTCTCTTGCTCTCTTTCACTCTATCTGTCAATTTCTCTCTCTCTCTCTCTCTCTCTCTCTCTCTCTCTCTCTCTCTCTCTCTCTCTCTCTCTCTCTCTCTCTCTCTCTCTCTCTCTCTCTCTCTCTCTCTCTCTCTCTCTCTCTCTCTCTCTCTCTCTCTCTCTCTCTCTCTCTCTCTCTCAGAGCATAGCCTCTCTCTCCGTGTGAGGAGAGAGTAAAGGAGAGAGAGGCTATGCTGCTCACCTCGGTGAGCAGCATAGCCTCTCTCTCCGTGTGAGGAGAGAGTAAAGGAGAGAGAGGCTATGCTGCTCACCTCGGTGAGCAGCATAGCCTCTCTCTCCTTTACTCTCTCCTCACACAGAGGGATGGGGAGAGAGAGAGAGACTATGCCCTACTCTCTCGCCTGCTCCCCGACTTGCTCGCGGAGCACATGTTTGCCGTTGAGCTCGCCATCATGTCTTGACGGCGGTGCCTGGTGCCTTTTTTTGATGTGACAAAGACCCTGCCGCTGGTTAAACAACTCCCGGGTGGCAACCGAGTACGAGGGGCTGACTCGACTCCGGCAAACCCGGCCCATTATTCCCCCACCACACACACACACACACACACACACGCACACGCACGCGCACGCGCACGCGCGCGCGCGCGCGCGCGCACACTAGAAGGGAAACGTGTTACCCTCCCTGGTGATAATGCTTTCCGGGTTTGGCATTCCCATCACCGCAGCGTTTTGGGTTTTGACAGCTTATTTGTAATAGTATGGTTCAGTGGGAGGCCACCCACAGGGCTCTGGACTGGGAGGGGCACTGGGATCTGGAGGTTAGGGATAGTAGGGGGGTCTGATACAATGAATAGATTGCACTCAATACGGGGGGGCCTAGTACTGTCGTCGTTCCCCTGTGCCTTTTTGATTTTTGTTGTAACGTATGTAATTGCAGTGCAATGATTCTAAATATATATTTCTTGAATTTTTTTCAATTTTTCATTACAATAAGCAGCATTGGTTGTTAGGATTCAGAGTGTGGTTCCTGTCCTACTAGCATTATTTTTTTTGTGTAAAGCGGCAATGATAGTGTTTTCAAATTTTCCCACAGACAGCCACCTCCTAGTAATGAAGTAACTAGCTTCTCACGATTCAATTGGCTTTAAGTTTAAGTGGATTAGAACAACGTCCATGTAGATTCCCAGCATCGACTTGTCGTGACCATAAACGCTCTTTTCCCCAGTAAAACAAATATTGATCCAACCCCGTGGATACCTTTAGTGCGTCAGAAGGTACCAGCATCTCATATCTTTCTGCCATGCGCACCGGCACTCGGCCCTCATGAAATGAATACCACCAGGGTGTTCTTGTAAATATGTGTCGTGACAGGAAGGGGACACCTGGGGCTCCTCGCCGAATGATCAATACCAATTGTCTTGAGATACTTTGAGTAGGAGGGGCGGGCGGGGGGGGGGGGGGGGGGGGGGGACGAAGCCATCTGTTGCTAGGAGACTGTCGGGTATCGTTGGTGCTGGCGGCCGGTAGATAGGGAAATTTGCAAGCCGCAGGAGGGAAGAGCCGAGTAGGAGCGGGAAAAGGAGCGTCTGGGATGCTGGGAATGACTCCCACATCTGAGAAGATGGGGGCAGGGGAGGGAGGGAGGGAGGGAGAGAGAGAGAGAGAGAGAGAGAGGGAGAGATTGTGGCAGGGAGAAGGAAAGAAAATGTCCACTTGAGCCAATAAGGTGATGGACCGAAAGCGCGGTTTGTCACAGTGTCCGATGATATCACCTCTGTATGCCTGAGGAATTTATTATATCTTTGACAGCACACACACACACACACACACACACACACACACACACACACACACACACACACACACACACACACACACACACACACACACACACACACACACACACACACACACACACACACACACACAGACAGAGAGAGCGCGCCTGGAGTGTAAAGCACCTTTTAACTCATTCATTATCCCCAATCCTCGGCCACATGTGATTTTCCCACCATGTTTTATCGCAGCAAATGTCCCGCTGAAACCCTCAAAGCAGATTGTTTCTTTTTCTGCCGAGGACAAAATGCCATCACCCTTCTTACCTTGTGCTAGCAGAAGATATGCACAACAAAGGGTCGGCATTGCAATTGATGCTGTCCTACGTGTGTCCCAAGGACAAAGCCTCTACTCTCCCTGCATCTATCCTCCTTCACCTTGGACGCTTAGCGCCCCAACCTTGTGTGTGATACAAATATAAACATAAATACATGGCTGTTTTCTTCCCTTGGATTTTACTCAGAACTATTCGTTTTTGTATTGTGTGAATACACAATATTGAAACTGAACCAATCTGGAAGGGTTTGGCTGATGTGTTTGTCAGGGTTCAAGATATGTTGCCTTGCCTGACATTTTACTGCTATTTTGGAGTTACCTCACTGCCTGCACAAAGTACTAGTAGTCACAGCGGTCAAGTCTTCTAAACCCCCACCCTGCGCCCCATGTGGGAGTTTTAACACCCTAACCAGACAAAGCCACGTTGGCAGCCTCGGGGAGGGGGGCAGTGTGGTGGGGGGAGGCCTGTGTTTTGGTTGCGTGTGTGTGTGTGTGTGTGTACGTGGTTTTGACGGGATTTGATTCTAGGTCAAACGTCTGTCTCAAACACAGATCCACACTCGTGCACATGCGCACACACACATGCACACTTAAAGACCTTCTGAATTAGACCCTCGTGAACTCTATTAGGATTTATTACCATGGTTTTGTCCCCTGTGACCATGTCTGGCCCACGTTACTTCGAAGCCTTGTTTGGGGGAGAATAGACAAAGAACGATGGGGGGGGGGGGGGGGGGGGTGGGAGTGAAGGATTTGATTAGTTTGAGCAGAGGGTGCGAGATTGACTTTACACAGACATCCTTTGTCGTGCCCAGCAAGCCTTGGAACAGAGTAGTTGGGTTTTAGTGGCCAGTGATGATGTAGGTTTGTTTCAACACATGTAACTGTTCCAGACGTTTGGAACACCAGCTGGACATGGTTATTTGAAATGTGTGTGTTGTGTCTTTTAGGAGAAATTCTGAAACATCTAAAATGGTTGGTTTGTAGACTTTGCTTTTCAAGGTGAGTGAGTGAATGCAAAATGGGATATAATCAGATGGATTCCATGTTGTCGCATGAATGCGTGACGAAGAGGCCAGGGTCAAAGGGTCACGTGTAAGAAGTTACGTGTGTCAAGCGAAATCCTGGCAGCGTTGAAACCAACTGGAAGCTGTTCGTTCAGTGACGTATATGAGTGGCGTGATAATCAAATTAGTGGAAAGTACATCTCGACTTCAGCATTGAAGGAGGTCCAATAGGATGATGGTGTTGTCCTATCTGATGTTGGCCTTAAACATCTCCAGTATCCTAAATTCAATTGCTGGTACGAGAGGCCATCAGAGGGCCTCGATCAGTCCCTAAACTGTATTCCTCACAACTACCTAACACTTCTTCATAAGTAAAACCCAAATGCTTCTGAAGTGGCATAGATGTTTTTGTATTCATTTAGCATCAATTACTTCCATAATCATTTGTTTTGTCTTCCCGTTCTCAAACTACCCACGAAGGCCGGGGGGAAGACGTAGAACAAAGTGCAGTTACGGCATACATTTGTTTTAATGAGTACAGCGATGAGACGAGTTGACGTCTGCTCAACCCAGCTGCTGGTTTTAAGGGAGAAAGAAATGGCAACACTGTTCTTTTATTCAACAATTCCCGTCATGGGTGACCTCTAATGCTTCGTGGGGAGAATAAATATCAGTGGCAAGCATCAGCATACCGGCCCTTTTGGGTCGGCCTGCCAAGTGATTAAAGAGCCCTTACGAACATAACCAAGTCAATTGTGTTGTTTCCTGAGATTTTTCTCTCAAGCTGAATAGATGATTGTTGGTGTGTATTGTAATTCATCTTGTGCAATATAACCAGTTCATCCGTTTAGCGGGCAACACACGCTTGCATTGTTTGGCGCTTTCATATCTGCTTCCACATAAAAGCTGCGAAAATGATGCACGAAAAAAAAAAAAAAAGGAGTCAAGCCATAATATTTCATGGCTGCTTTTCTTTTGTCCGATATTTCCTAAGATTAGATATTGTTTCTAGGTGGGTCTTGTGTGATGTTTTGCCGAATGTAATCCAGCGCCAAGATTCCCCCAGTTCTTGGCTCTTCCTCATTGCGAGCGTCTCCTGCTGTGGCGGTAATGAGTTCTCTGATGGATGCACAGGCTTCAGTGATGTCAGACGACAGCAAGCTAATGACTGCCGTCACTCAAAACCAATTGGCTTCCTCCATTCTGCATTACAAACTAGCCCTCCGTTCAGTCGCATGCTCTGCGGCTGGATAAGGCGAGGAAGGGGGAGGGGACAGTCACAGCAATGAATGAGAGTTGAGATTATGGATCTCAACACTGAGATCCATAATCTATTTTGTGCATTTCTTTGGATTCCTCATTTTTTAAATTTTGATCCTTTTTTTTGTTTGTGGTATGGGATTAGCCCTTCGTCTGTGCCAGTGTTAGTGCTCTGTCTTGCAGAAGCATATATCTCTCAATGTATACTATTGCATGTCTGGTGACGTCGCCATCCGGTGGCGTGACAGCGCCCTGATGGGAGATGAGTTGGGATGTTTTTCCTTCCTCCCCCTGTTTGGGCACAGCCTGCATCATGTCGCGCGTTATCTAAACGGAGAGAGCCCTGCGCTGACGTCAGTCTCATAGTTTCCCCTCGCTGATCCTACAGCCAGATAAAGGAGGTCTTTAAAAACCTAGCCACTTGAATACTTTTATCTCCCACATGATTTCATAACTGCTCTCCCCAGACTCCCATTCCGCTGTGTTGATCCTCATCTTCTTCATAAACAATGTCGCTGTTAACATTTGCAATGTTTATTTATCTTCTTTTTTTTTTTCTTTTCTCTCTAGGTCATGAAGATTATTGGCCGTTAGACATACTTGCTCAGACGCAGAGCGTGTGTGTGTGTGTACGTACGTGTGTGTACGTGTGTGTACGTACGTACGTGTGTGTGTGTGTGTGTGTGTGTGTGTGTGTGTGTGTGTGTGTGTGTGTGTGTGTGTGTTAGCCGGGCAGCAAGGATTTAGTCAGCTGGTGGTCATGTGCGGAGCTGCGGTCTGATGCCCACCCTCTCCTCAGCGTTGGCCATGGACGGGGACAATTACCTGCATCCAGAGGGCCCGCAGCTGGACGTCAGCCTCTTCCCAGCGGCCTCCCCCAACAATATGGAGGTGTGGTTCGGTTTCACTCATGTCTTCAGGGTGGGGGGGGGGGCAAAGCAAAGCTCAACATTACAAAGCAATGGTTCATGTATCAGTGTTTACCCCGGTCTTAGTCAAGGTGGTCAAGGAGCAGTATTACGATGCATTATTTATCTTTATTTTTGGTACTTGATGGAAGTATGTTTTCTGTCCCTACGAGAGTTTTGTACTTAGTTAATGCATAAAAAAAATGTTTTTTATACATTGGTAGTCAAGGGGCGGCCCTATTGTAGTTAAGGCTGCCGCCTTCACCGTACAGTGCTAGGGGAAACACTGATGTTGTGATAAAAGGACCAAATAAGGGAGATGTGTGGAATAGATATATTGGGAACAAAACAAGATATTGGGCCATCACAAAGTGCATCCTGGTGGCTGTAGCAGTTATTTTGGAAAATGCAACGGCCTTCAGAATCTCAATCTGCAGTGGCCCAATATCCAGATATCTTCTAAAAAAATATATACATATATATATTATGTACCAAATATATGTCACAAAATAAACAATAGTTTAGCTATACCGTCCCACTAATGTGTTATTGTGAATGTCATGTGTAAACCTTTTTGTGTTTAATTTTTTGAATAGGTAAACTATATTACAATGGCTCTTAAAATGTTGTTTGATACAATATTCATTCAGGATGCTGATGATGATCTGAATGCTCTGAAATGGTATAGAAAAGCATGTAACATAGTAAAGATGTGGTGAATGAAAGCTGCATATGCCTTGAGCTCCATTGCCGTTGTGTGCTCTAAGACGCACACGTGTGTGTGTGTGTGTGTGTGTGTGTATTTAACGTTTCCCTCCCGTCGGTTGAGGCCTGACACTAAAGGAAGTCGCAGAGAAAAGTGATATCTGCGTCGGTCGAGTGAACCTTTCTCTTCTGTCATCAATTCTAGGTGCTTTGTAAAACTCAAGACCCTTTGGAGCAGCGCTATGGTTTGAGGCTACAACAACATATGTTTCACACTCACAGCTTGTACCTAGCACTGTTGCAGTGAGGGTGACTCGGTTGCACATACAGGTCACAAACCCGGCGCTGTTATCCACTGAAGACCTTTGATGAACCTCATTTAAAGAGTGGACCCTCACAGAAGCACTTGGTGGTGTGGTGAATGGAAAGATCCTCCGTACGAACTAGGGCTGAACGATTTCGGGAAATTATCTCATTGCGACCGACACATTGGAAGCAGTTACTTACCACATATAAACTGCTCTTTCCTTTAGGCAAGGCCTATGTGTTGAGATGAATTGGTAAATAAGAATCATACTGAATCTTACCGATTTGCAAATCGCAACCTTTTGCGATTTGCAAATCCGTGTTCTAGTACATCGCGATGTCTGTTTGAATTAGATTAAAGGCTCAGCCCTAGTCCGAACGAGGTACCCTCCTGCGTCCACCTGCCGGCCCGGCTGACGCGTGTCTGTGTTGTCTCCTGCCTTTCCAGAGCTCTCTGTACGGCTCCGCCGGCCCCTGGCGCTTCTCCTCCCAGCAGGCGGACTACAGCGCGCACAGCCCTATGCAGTCTGGAAACCAGTAAGTTCACGCACACCTGCGGCGGTGGCATGTGTTCCCATGTTTAACTCGCACCTCGTTTAGCTCAGGCGGCAGACCTTATCTGTTACTTACAGGATGGAATGAGGTGTTATGCAATGTTTTTTTTTGTTTTTTTTCTGCTGTTTTCTTACGGCGTCGACCTGTGGAGACTCAATATAAGTGACTGACGGCGTGAAAAGCCTATGGTACACATAGGCCCTGACATGAAATCACAGTGTATCACTAGCCCCGTCTGGTAACACTAGCCTGTTACCCAACAGCACTGTACTGTACTGCTTGTTCCGATTGTCCTGCGTGTATAAGCTCACTGTAACACTCCTGTGTTTAAAAACCTGTGGGAGGCATCCAAGGTCCTTTTATTAGATCGCATTCATTTCCTGAAGTAGGCGGCTTCGTGTCTGTCTTTCCAGAGGAGGCTGGGGAGGGAGGGGGGGGGGGGGGGGGGGGGGCATTGGGGGTAAATCTAAGCATCTGGCAACCTTGCATCCTTCTGTGGGCGTGTTGTCCAATGAGAGGGCACCCTGTTCTCATACATCCCTTATCCCTTTCCTCCCTGTGTGTGTGTGTGTGTGTGTGTGTGTGTGTGTGTGTGTGTGTGTGTGTGTGTGTGTGTGTGTGTGTGTGTGTGTGTGTGTGTGTGTGTGTGTGTGTGTGTGTGTGTGTGTGTGTGTGTGTGTGTGTGTGTGCGTGCTCATCATAAGATTTATTTTTCATGACCTTAGCATAGAGAGCACACCCTGGACCTAGTGTAATTTTAGTTTGAACATAGGGGGGGATTGACCCTTAGATAGGTACTTCCTGTTGTTGTGATATACTAAATTATATATTTGGTATACAAGTATTTGTAATATAATAAAGTAATTTATAACTGGGATTAATTTCTTGCGACGCATCGCTTGATAATATTTGAGCTGAGCCCGTACACCATTACTTATTTAATATCCAAATAAATATTTTACGTTTCTTGTTATGAAGGGGACTGGGACAATTTGAAAACGCTTGTAAATATCGTGTTGCATGAGAAAGAACACCGATGGCCTACCTAAAGAGAGTGCATGACGCAGTCGTCACACAGATGGAACGAGACGTTAAGCAGTGATCAGGAAGCCTTTGTTCCCACCCGCTGTTGTTTGGCCCTCTGTTGCTGCCTTCTCTTTGAACGAGGTGCGATGGCATGCAACGCAGCACGCCTAAAGCGCAGGCTGTGGTTTCCAAGTCAAGTCATAGTGAAATCTTCCGTCTGCGCTTCTCTTTATTGTTGTATCAATATATTTTTTTTTCTGCATCACTTTCACTCGACTTTCAAGGACCAAATGTTCTGTTGCTTCCGCATCACCACAAAAACAACAACAATAAGAAGACGACATATAGAACGGGGTGCGTGGTACGGCCACCGTGGACGTATCTTTATGACGTCAAACCGTTTAAGGCCGTAGTTTATCGCTAGTCCCGTGCCAATCTAGCCTGGGAACCAGACCTCTCTGGAGGGCTCGCATTTCGTTTTGGCTGAAGATAAGGTCTGGTTCCCCTCCAATAGAAAAAGATTTCTGCCCTGCACGTGATAGCCCGACCAATCACAGCTGTTTATCTAATGTGAGCCGGGCTCAAACCGAAAACGGTGCAGAGGACCACCGAAGAGGTAGTTGTGACGACAACAAGTATGGCCGCCGCTGGTCAAGAACGGTCTGTCGATTCCGCTGTTGAGACCGTACTAAACGAACTGGACGCTATATCTTCACTAAGAGAAGAACAAACGACTACACCGACAGCTTTTGTTGAGAAGAAAGATGTCTTCCTTTCGTCGCTCACTGCCATTTTCCCCGTTTCATTAGAATGATTGGTTGTAGGCCTAGCCAATGGCGTCCAGAGGCAATTCGCCTGGAGATGCCCAGCCAGAGCCAATCCCTGAGAGGTATCAAAACGGGACTGCTCTATATATATAAACGTGTAGAGTGGCCAGATAAGGCATCTCTTGATAGATTGAGTTATGTGATGCAGTGCCAATTCAAGTGATTCAATTAGAAGGAGCCAAAAAACGTTGCTGTTTTCTGAACGGTTGGGATCACATGACAACTATTATGGGAACCCTGAATGACCTAATAATGTTTTTACCCATTGTGTGTGTGTGTGTGTGTGTGTGTGTGTGTGTGTGTGTGTGTGTGTGTGTGTGTGTGTGTGTGTGTGTGTGTGTGTGTGTGTGTGTGTGTGTGTGTGTGTGTGCCTACGATACAGATGTTTTGTATCTAGATGATTTATATTTGCACATGAACAAGAAGAGCGATTTGCCATAGCCTAACTTGGTTGAAGTCCATTTGATGGACAGTATAAGACCTTGTAGATGTGTATTTATCTTCTGCATCAGAGAGCGAAAAAAAAAGAAGGAATTATCATGTTCAGATTTAGTCTAGTCATTATGGTCTGATATCGCAATTGTGGTATTGCATCAAAGTTTCAAGATTCAGGAAATATTTAATCTGTCAGGCATTCAGAATTAGAAAGTTGCTAAATGCTATCATCAGTTTCCCTGATGCTTTCGAAAAGCCGGTAAAAATAACTCATTTTGGTTGGTGTGTATTTCCTCGTGATAGGAATTTACTCATATAGGACAACATTCATAACATACACCCCCTAGGGTTTAAACCCACAACCTTCCTACTGTGAGTTAGCAGTGATTGCTGCTGGGCCACCTGCCACCCTGTAGTAATGTCTGTAGTACTACCAGTGTTGTCTAGTCCCTACTGCCTTGGTTTGCGTTTGCGTAGGATGCACACTGACCAAATCCATCCCCTGGATAAACCCTCTTACTCATTTATTGTATGTTGAACGTCATTGCACCTAAAAATAGTGGTTAGCAATTGTGTAGCGTCTTATCCCATCTGTTTTTGTTGCATGGGGGCAATGGGTTAACCTGGCGATTGTTAGTGTTGGCACTTGGTTCTATGAACATCCTCATTGTACCGACAGCTATGTATTGTTTCTCTTTCTTCTTTCGCTTTGGAGGAAAGCGTCTGCTAAATGCCCTGAATGTAAATGTAGATAGACGTGGTCTACTTCATCGTAGAGGATCTGTCGCTATGCAGTAAACCATGGTTCATTATGTAACCCATCATTTTCCAATCGATCCGATCTTATCTTGCATTATATGAAAGTCCTTCTGATGTTAAACATTGGTCATTGTGGTGTAGACAACAATTTAAATGAAGAGACAACAAATGCAATAGAAATCAATAGCGTTACTCCTGATACAATCTTTTTCCAACTGCATTCATAGCATATTACTTTCATCCAATCGGCTGTGTTAGTAACCCTGAGGATTTACAGTATATCTACTACACAGGATGTGTTCCTGCTAAACATTAACATCCTCATTAGGTGACCAAGCTCTAGCTGAGAAAAATGTGCAGCACTTTTATCCAAGATTAGACTAGATAAGTCATAGCTACAGTGTGATACATTTTACCTTTTAATTATCTTAATTTTGTCTCATCTTTTCCCTTCAAATGAATCTTTTCAGGATTTGTTATACTGCGATCGGTGTCCGTGAATCTGAATGAAGAGATTCAATCATTGGCCTTGGCATGGAATTTGAGTGAGCCAGGCAAAACGGGTGTAGCCTGCTCCTTGAGCGCTTTTTAGTTTTCCTTTTGCTTTGACAACCTTTACAGCTCATGCGCTTTTTTATCAGTCACACTCATAGTGACCCTGATTCAGAAAGAAACCGAAGCCTCAGAGGGGAGCTGTTAAACACGACTGTGTCATAGCTTAGCAACCACATTAAGGGAAAATGGTTGTAGAACAGTCGGCAGGAAACGCAAGCCAGAGCGACCCGACTGCTCGACAGAAGTCAACAGGTAGGTTATCTAAGTTTGGTCGTGGCGGACTAGCGAAGGACTCTTATCTGGACCGAGCTGAGGAGCTGTAGAGCAGAGAGGCCTCCGTGGACGTCAAGAGGCACTGTTGGGCTTTGGATCCAGATGAGGTGTAGGAGGTTCTTCTTTGGGGGTTTGATTTTGTTGATTCATTATTATCCGCCTCTTGTTTTATCTGTCGCTAGGGTCACACATTGTTAATTTAACTTGACCCAAAGTGCTTCTCTTTGGATTGAAAATACGAACAAATGGCAGCAGTATCGTGTTTGAGACATTACAGGAAATGTGGCGGTGGGAGACTACACAATTATTTATGGATCGAAACCAGACCAGGAGTCAAAGTCCTGGAACCTCGGTGACGCGAGGGCACAGTAAATCGGAGGATTGGGAAGACGTTTCGACCGCCTTCTTGCTTTCCCACTAATATGCCCGGTGTTCCGGAGGTGTCTCTTTTGAATCTTTAGAACCAAATATTTTATACTAGGTATCAATGTTGTCATTACAATGTCTCCTCCCTCCTCTGGAAATCACTGGCTGCTACCACCTCTTTGGATTGTGCTTTGGATTTAAAATTTGGCGGTAATGTGTTAGCAGAGCTAGGAGTGAATGTGTGTGCGTGTGTAGTTGGCTATTTTTACTGGAATGCTGCATTTGAAGTAGACAGCCAGTGTCCAAATGGCCTGGTAAATAATACATGATTCTTGAAGTTTGGACTTTTCTTGAACACCCTAGCCGAGGCATCACCGATGCAGCAGGGAATGTACTGTTCCCACAGTGGACCATTCCTAGGGCCGGACAGCTGTTACTTGGCAGCTCCACTACTTGCATTCACAAGCGACTGGCCCCATCCCCACCCCTGGCCACACCGCGGCCCCCGGCTCTGCTTTGCATATGACTGGCCATTCTGCTGTTGCGTAATGCGTCTGCAGAGCCATATCGATGTTTGAGCGCTGGACTGTTCCCGCCCGAGTCACACTGTTCAGAATGGACAATTGAATCCTAACGGCGCCCTCTGCCTCCTCCCGCCACGCAGGCAGTACCACCTGAACAACAGCAGCAGCAGCACCACCCCCACCCCGGACGTCAACATGGACATATACCCCGGCTTCCCGCTGGACTTCAGCGGCATCAACCTCCCGCGGAACGGAGACTTCTCCCAGGTAGGGTGTGCGGGGGAAAAACACGAACAGACGCAGACATGTACACACACGCACACACACCTACACACACACACACGCACGCACACACACACACACACACACACACACACACACACACACACACACACACACACACACACACACACACACACACACACACACACACACACACACACACACACACACACACACACACAAGGTACACACTCTCTCTCTCTCTCAAAGGCACACACACACACTCTCTCTCAAAGGCACACACACACACTACTTTCGACCTCTTTCTCTTCCTCTTCATAATTCTCCCTAGCAAGCATTTGGTTCCTCCTCTGGTCCGTCCATCAGGGCCGATCTCAGTGAGCTGCCATAGGGCCGGCCGTGAGGAAAGCAGCGTCTGGTCCAGAGCACTACTCCATTAGCCCATCCTGCTCCCCTACCCCCCGTCCGTCCGTCCGTCCGTCCGTCCGTCCGGAACCCCTCCTTGTAGTCCTCCAGCAACACCCTCATCATGGGACAGACAGACAGACAGACAGACGGAGGGTCCCAGAGCTCTGATGCAGAGTTTGAAGCGTGCATAAGTTGCCCTCAATGTCTCCCACGGTATACTTTTTGGCCATTTCCCCTTTTTCCGGAGAATCGTTCAATTCTAGTGAACAACCTTGGGTCACGATTCTTTGGAAATCCTCCTCCTCCACTTGGCCTCAATGCTGGAAGTGACCCCTCCCAATGTTTCCCTTCACTTGGTGTCACGGCAACTGTAAGCAAAAGACCCCTACAGCATTTGCAATTGGTTTGTACCGCTATGTTCACCCGAGTCAGCTGGGCCCAATGAGAGTCGCGTGGAAATGAGATTATTCCAATATCACAGATCAGCGAAGCCTAGGGCTTATTTGAGTGTGGATATGTCCCATCCCAGAACCACACTAAACCCCCCCCCCCCACTCTGGATCCAGCAGTGTTGATGAAGCCCTCGTAAAAGGGGCCAGTTAGAGCCCCTTCCCCCCGCTCCCGTTCAGCCTGTCAAACACGACTCGCTCAACGCTAAATAATGCATAGAGCGTGGTGTGGCGAAGCTGCCGAAAATCATGTCGCAGGATTGTCGATAGAGGTTTTACCCGGCGATATTTGCATGTGTTCTAATTAGGTCGGGGTCCGTGCTGGATTGGATTCGACCGTGGGTTTTTCAGCATGTCATTTAAAATCGGAAGACGGAAAAAAGAAGCACAGCCGAAAGACTTATGTGCTCTGGTTGTCCAACCACGTGGCTAGTGTTGAGCCTAATGATTCACTGGGGACAGCCCTAGCCCTCTATACACTACTGTGTCAGTCACAGTTTCAGGTCGATTCTCAAGTGGTACTACTCAAGCCTCATAGGTTTGTCTAGTTAGGTGTGCTTTCTCCTGACAGCTGTCATTCACACGGCCTAGTCTAAATTTGAGCTTTGCTTTTTAACTATTTATTATTCATGACTACCTGACAGTGGAGAGGAGGAAGAGGTGTGTGTGTGTTTGTGTGTGTGTGTGCTCGTTTGTTTATGTGCGTACGTGTGTGTGTGTGTCTGTGTGTGTGTGTGTGCATGCGCGTGTGTGTGGGTGTGTGTGGTGGTTTCATTAGCATCTGGGTATTTTTCCCCACACATTGGTATTCTCCTGGCCTGCTCGTGTGTGTGTGTGTGTGTGTTGTGCATCCTCAGCTGTTCCCGCTGGTCATAAAAACCCTTCGACATGTACGGCATGCAGAAAAAAGTGTGTCATGGGGTCAGTGTGACCAACTCTCCACGCTTTGGCGCAGTCCCCTTCCTTCTAGCTCGCTCTCCCTCTGTTTCCCTGTCTCTTTGTCTCTCTCTCTCTCACACACACACACACACACACACACACACACACACACACACACACACACACACACACACACACACACACACACACACACACACACACACACACACACACACACACACACACACACACACACACACAGGAATTTTTTTCCAGCTCTCTTCACTCCCCCCTCTGTTGCTCTCCGTGTTACGGCGGCTTCTCCCTGGACACGTGTGCGTGGCGTGCGTGACCTGTCCTCCTGGTGGACGGGGCCCTGCCGCTGTGTTGCTATGCTCAGGCACAGGGCTCTCTCCGGTTTCTTTCTGTGAGGGAGTGAGTGGGCCTTTTGTCCTGCCTTTCATTTATTATTATTTTTATCGCTGTGTTTTTATTTTTGAGCAAACAGAATGGGGCTCTTCTGGGATCTCCTTCTTGTGATTGTGTGGAGTGACGCTGTCGTGATAGGCCTTCAGCCTATCACTTAGCCTATCATTAAGTGATTAATCAATTATTAGTTATTCATTATCGTTGGGTGTCTCTGCCTTCAACTCAGGGAGTGCCTGGTCATATAACTAGGGCCGCTCGATTATGGGAAAAATCATAATCATGATTTTTTTTTGGTCAATATTGAAATCACGATTATTCAAACGATTAATTTCGTGATCGTTTGACGCAAAAATCGAAATCGCAAACAAAATTTGATCAATCGCCCAGCCCTTCATGTAAACCCTATACGCAAACTGATTTTTCAGTTTGCTGAATGGGTGCTGCCCATTTCAGGTGGTAATTGCGTGTGTTTTCTGGTGGCGGTGTTGTCGTGGATTCACAAGCCAAACGTAAATGCTTGATTTCAAATGGTAGTGAAGCAATGTAAAGCGCTCGGTGTTCTACAGCGGGTGAGATGCCCAGATGACCTATCCCCTAACATGTTCAGGCTCTTGTCATTATCCCTGCATCGCTGGAGGTTGTTCGGTTAGCCCTCGACGGGAACACGCCAAGCTACTTTGTTTGACGCACGCTAGCAGCTTTGTCTTACGCATGCTAACTGAGCGACACATGCTTCACTTCCTGTTTACAGCCAAGATGGGGCCGATTGACTACATGCCAATTACAATCTGTAATGGATGTGAACAAATGTAATAAATGGTGAATGGGACACACACACACACACACACACACACACACACACACACACACACACACACACACACTGTATCATTCATGCGATATTAACGTATCAAGTAATAACAAACAGTCCTATGTTGAACTTCCCCATAACGAGCACCTTGCTGAACAAACAATCTTCCCTGCATACGCATAAATGTGTGGTCTTAATAAAAGAAAAAAAAAACCTGCAGACTGCATTCACCGAAAACCCACGCACAGCCACCAGATCCACATTCTCCTGCCTTATCTTTTGGACTTGTGAAACTTGCTCTCCCCCTGTTCCAACAGTGGAGACGATGTCACCCGCGGGACTGTGATTACATTAGCAATGCAAATGCTAATGTCGCTGCTTTTTTTTTTTTGTAATTACACTCGCTGTTTAAGCCTCTCTGTGGCCCACTATGCAATTTAGAGGAAAGGCTTTGTGGGATGGGGATGGGGGGTCTGGGAAGAGTGATTTGTCCGCGGTCCTTGTGATTGGGAAGCCTTACTTCAGCAAAACGTAATCAACTAACGCTATCGAGGGCTACAAAACCTGGGAACTTATCAGTGGTTGCCCCCAACTAACCCCAATGAGTTGGGTTTCTAACCCTGGCAAAACGGCCTCTTATTTTGGTCGGCCACAGAATTATCTTTGTCTCCCGTTTCTATCCCTGGGACACAGAAGTTTCTTGCATCGTGAGAATGGCCGGGCCAGAGTTGGAGGCTGGGTAGAACTTCCCCAACTGTTTTATTATTTTTATTTCCGTGCATATTTGGTTTTGTTTCCGTAATGTGTAGACTAACTGTGGTCAATACCTCCAAGGAAGTCAGGGAATATAAATGTGGATCAGGTTCTTAGGCTTGTGTAGCATTTTACCATCAGGTGGATCTTTATTATCTTGGATGGTGATTTTTCATCACCACTTCCTTGAACGGTTGTTGTTATTACGAAAGATATATATTTTTATATAAGTTCTTCCTTTATTGTGTGTATGTGTGCGCTACCGTGTGTGCGTTGCCGTGTGTGTGCCCGCGTGCGTCCAATAAGAAAGAGCGAGGCCCTCTCAACGACATGATGGGTGGGACTGGCAGGCCCATGTCGGAGGAGAATGGACGATAATTCGATCCCCCTCCTCCCCAATAGCCCTCCATCTCCCTGATGAGCACAGGCATGCAGGCGCGCGCGCCGCCGGTTCCGCTCATTCGAATCTCAGCATTCCCACTCATGATGACACCATGCACCCGGGCGCCGCTCTGTCTAGGAGCCAGCTTCACCCCCTCAGCCCAGGCCAGTGTGGATGGACATTACAGCCCAGCGGTGCCCCACCGGACCCAGCACCGTGTGTTCCTGGAAGCCGGGCGTGTGCGAATTGACCCATCCTTCGTGGGATTATGCCAAAACCTGAAAAACGGGGCGTTTCATTTGTCACTAAATAATAACATTTGGGAAAATCTCAAGTTGCGACACGGGCTCCGACCCGCGTCTTATGGTTGTTTACATCAACCGCTCCGTATTCGATTTCCCAGAATGCCTTCCCCCACTCCTCCCCCGCCCTCCAAGTCTCCACTTCCTGTTATCAGGAATGGCTATTTGTTATGAGGTATAAAGTGTTATGATAACCATATTCATCAAAATTACACAACACCGAAAAAACCTTGGGTGAGTGAACTCGCTAACGTCTTTGGTGAAATCATTTCTCATGACTTGAGTTTTTTTTTAAAGATATTCCTATCTCCATGACGACCTCTGGGTCGACGCTGGTTGTGTGACGCGTTGGCAGTTGAAACATGAACAAGAAACCTCATCGCAAAATCATGGAGAGATTAACAACTCCCTTCCAACAAATTCCCTCTGTCCAGCTGATCCTTTGGGTGGATATTTGAGATGGTTGACATAGATCAGCATAAGTGCGTTTTCCCTGTGATCATTATTACAGGGCCTCTGTTCTAAGTGAGCCTGTGTTATTATTATTCGTATAATCATTGTGGAGCCACAGCCTGCCACACACATAAGGCAGAGGCAGGGGGCAAGAGAAGGCACAAGGAACGGCATAGTATATCTCTCTAAATGTCTTGATCATTAAATAATGGGCCCTGCCCATTAAACAGCAGCGTATGAATATCGGCAGAGTCAAAAGCGCACCACTGTTTATACTACAAATGCGGTTGAGTTACACCATGTACAGTAAAACGGACCTGACTGCCAGTAACTCTAGTCACTTACCAACAAAAGCATCATTTCCTGAAAGCTCCTCCCATTCTCCCTCCCTCTTCTCCCCTCCCCTTCGTGATTCTCTCTCTCTCTCTCTCTCTCTCTCTCTCTCTCTCTCTCTCTCTCTCTCTCTCTCTCTCTCTCTCTCTCTCTCTCTCTCTCTCTCTCTCTCTCTCTCTCTCTCTCTCTCTCTCTCTCTCTCTCTCTCTCTCTCTCTCTCTCTCTCTCTCTCTCTCTCTCTCTCTCTCAGGAACTAGTCCACAATGCAAATACCTGACTGTGGATCAGGAAGTTGGGGCTCGTGGTGTGGTGATTGTGTGCGTGCCAGAGTGAATGGGTAGAAGCAGCGTGGGTTGTTCTGTACCTGCGAGAGTGTGCTTCAGCTAGAACCAGACAAAGGTGTTAAAGGGCTAGTGAGAGCGCAGTGTTTTTTCGGTGGGAGGAGGACCCCAGCTGATCAGTGAATATCGCCCTGACCCACCCATGGAAGGAGCTGTCGCACGCCGAGACTCAAGGTGAACGAGGACTCTATGTGCACTGAAGCCCTCGGACCCATGTCTCTCATGCAGATCTGGAGCAAGTTGTATTCACAGCTGGGACGGCCGCTTCCCAAGGTACCCAAGCTGCTGGCTTCTTCTGTTACTCTGTATCGTCGGTGGCTGTGAGGTTAAGCGCTATTGGGGGTTTACTTTGGACTTCATTGATTAGTTGACGAGCGCTGCTCTTGTCTGAATTTAGTCAATGTCTTTGTCAACGATCGACTGTAGTTTGGCTGTCTGTTATTAGGTTTCAATGTATTAATTAAAACTAGGCCCTTACTAAACCACTGTCATAGATTTGTGTGATTTCTGGATTGCGTAAATGTTGTGGCGCTGTAGCATTACAAGTACATAATCAATCTATACAAATGTATAGGACAGCATGACATTGTGAATTTGTTATCTCTTAAGCTACTGGCTCCTTTTTTTTTTTTAGGGCTGGGCTTTGTCATTTATGCAGTCATTGTTTAAATATACTTTTCCCTTCATTGTTCATTGGAAAATGATGGGTGACAAGTGATGAGCAATTGTAACACTATCAAACAACTTGGGGACATTAAACTTAATTTGGCTTTTTTTGAGTAAAAAGGAAATATCAATGTGTATTCTATGATATTATTTTCCTTGCAGCTTCTCTGTAAGCCATCTCACTAAAAGGGCAGCCCTTTAGTCACCCCGTAGGCATTCATCTGCCCTAATTTAAGGGAACTATGACCAATGCCTCTGCCTCATGCTATGCCATCTTCCAGTAAGTGCTACAACTTGATAGCTGCTCATGTCTTTACCCCCGGTATTATGTTGTGTGTTCCAGGAACACAGCTGTTTGGTTTCTTCCATGATACTTGGCAATAATGAACTCCTACGCTGCATACGATTTTTTTTATACAGAAGCCTAGATATTGCCTCGTGGTTACACAGTTACACCACTGATTTGGCTTATATCGCACGTCCAATGCAATCTGTGTTCCAGCAAACCAAGGGCAATCAGCCCACGTTTATTTTCCCCATCACAACATTTTCCCGGCATCACAAGGTCCGTTATCCGGTGTGTCAAGCGGCGTTTATACCGGTTCTCTTGTTTTCACTGACGGTACAAAGTGCGCTCAGCGTGTGTATCTCGACTATAAACACACACATAAACACACTTGTTTCCACTCCGGGCTGCGAGCGCCACAGCACCACTCTGGCTCGGCCAGGAAGGCCCGTCGAGTGGCTTACGGGAAGGGGCCGAGCAACGGAGACGCAGGCGAAAGGCGCAGGAGGGGGAGCGCTGATTAAACATGGAGGCAGTAAAACGGTGGAGGTTAGGTCAATATCGTAAATTAATAAAGAGGTTCTTTAACGTGATTTAGTGGGGGCCGATGTCGCTCATCGTCGAAGAACAGTGGGAAGCAATGAATATGCGGTGCACCTGTCAACGGGTCTTTTAGTGCGCTTCGATTGTAGTCTACGGTTACGGGCGGCGGTCGTATTAATCCAATACATTCAGCTTATCACTCCCACGCGTTTGTGGTGGGCTGCCATTGCCTGGCTTTGTGTCAAGCGATGTTGAATTAGTTTTGTCTCTTCACATGTTTACTGTGACTTCTGGGGCCAGAAGCTAGAAAAAGTATGCTCTATTTTGTAGCGCGCCATGGTAAAACGTCATTACTCAAAGTCAAATGAAAAACGATAAATAAGTTACTGATGACTATGTTAAGAGAAGAAAAAGGGAATGGCATATTTTTTCTTAAAAAAGATACAAGTTCATGTATTTATATGAATATATCGTTGCCGCATGATTTATATTCATATATATCTGATATATATATCAGTTGGCTTCGAGCGTCACTGCTTTTACGGGAAATCTCCCTCAGACACCCCCTCCTTCCTGGTTCTGTGGTTGCACCTCATTCATTTTTTTTTTCTTTATATCGTACCATAACTTTGAATACAATGCTGGCAAGTTAACCTAATTGAGACACGACCTGCCCTACACCAGCACATCTGAACGGCCCCCTGCCACAGGTGACCTCCTCTTGGCAGAAGATGCCCTCCCTCTCCCTTTCTCCTTCTCCCTTTCTCCCTCCCCCTCCCCTCTCGGGATTGACGTGGCTATGTTGCGGTTGGCGCGTGAGCCTGTGAACATGTTGATACGTCTGAGGTCATCAAGCGTGTAATGAAAGCCCATCATGTCTCACTGTGTCAACGTCAGAGCCGCCAGAGCTGCGTACGCGTTCTTCTGTTGTGCAATGTGTTCTTATTTATTTTGGCCGAATTTTTCCACACATACCTGCCCTCACGCGCCCCCCCGTGAGGGCCGGCACACCTGGCCCTGCTTCAGCGACGTTCCAAAACATTTCCAATCTTTGGAAAGTTCCAGGGGGTCGGCCTCCGGCAGTCAGATGTCCTTGGCCCCGTTTCCTCCGAGCGGGCCGGACACGCAGGCTCCCACGGAGGGAGATCTGTCGACAGGGTCGGGCGGCCTGACTGCTGTGGTAAGAGGCCGGTAACGCAGGCCTTCAGTGGAGCTCTGTGGACTAGGCCGGGCTGGCTGGTTGGTCTGGTAGGAGGCCGGTAACCCAGGCCGCCACGAGCCAGGACAGGTCATGCTGGTCTTCTTTTTAGTTCTTCATTTCTTTTGTATTTGTATCTTTTTCTGCTAAAGACCACTGCGGTCTTTGAGATCCCCAATGACTGCCAGCATACGATCACACACAATATATTCTATTTGGCGTGTCCTTAACCTCTTGCTATGCTTTAGTATGCACTCCTCTAAGAACAGCCACGCGTGTGGACTCCACCGTGTAAACACTGCAGTCGCTTGATGAGAATGGAGTTGGCTGATCTGTGTTGCCAGCTGTAGGATTTCAGCTGTTGTTCTTGTAACGCACTCGTCCAAGAAAATGGAAAATAGATCTATCTTTACAAGTTAAAGGCTTTGCGAGAAAAGTCTTATATTAGGAATTGGATTATTTTCCTATTGAGTATGATTCTCATAATAATTGGAGATAAATTGCAGAATTGACATTATTCGTTTTCTTTATTATTTTTAACTAAAAGATCTAGTATAATTGATGGATTTGGTTTAATGGATAAACCTATAGGTTAGCTCAACACAATTTCATTGTTGTAGATAACCTGGAGCAAATTATGGCCACTATGCCCATAGAGACAGACAGACAGGCTTTGTTGACAATCTGGACAGCTTCACCAGCCGGCCTCTGGGAATGGCCTGGTGTTCCTCAGTTAAAAAGGGGGTTGGGGAAAAACACACACGCACACACATAGCGTGACTTGACAGTTGCACTAAGTGCGGCCCCCTGATCCGTACACTGTGTCATATTATATTACACTGATGCCAAACTATGGCATTCTGTCTGTCTCGCCGACACGCTGCTTTTATTAGCTGGGATTCTCTTAGCTTGCGATTTATTGCCGCTGAATTCCGGATTTCAAAGCAACTCCTACATGTTCCACACATATTTAATCATGGGTACTTTCAAGAGCTGGGGATGATGCAATGGCTGTTGGACGTACTTTGGCTGCAGCAACCCAAACTGTTTGACTAGAACGGTGTGACTATAGTTCGGCTGGTTGTATCACAGCTTAACATCAGATAGGTGTTGCCTAAACACACCTTGTGAGGATTTGCGATTAAGACAAACAAGGAAACGATTGGTCAAATGCAGAACTCGGTACGGGAACACCGTGTCACTTCCGTTAAACAAATTATTTGCCCCACACCTGGAGGGAATGTTTCCAGGGGAGAAGGAACGTCAAGCAAATAGCGAGGGCAGGATGTTGAAAACCAGGAAAAGGGATGTGGGTTAAAGAGGAGTCGGGGAGAAAGGTCATTTGTTGTGCGCGTGTCATCGTGCATGTTCAAAAGTATTGGGAGGTGGGAGGTGGTGGTGAGTGTGGCTGTGTTTCCCGACCCTTGGAGATGCAGCCTAGCTAACCAGTGTGTAGGAGGGGGAATCCCAGTGGGCTCTGGCTGCGCTCCACTCTGGTGGGCCAGCCCTCTGGCCAGGCTGCAGGCAAACCACAGCCAGACTCTGTCGCTGTCTCTCTCTCTCTGGCTCTGTCGCTGTCTCTCTGGCTCTGTCGCTGTCTCTCGGTGTCTCGCTCTCTCTGGCTCTTTCTATCTGGCCCTGTCTCTCTGGCTGTGGCCCTCTCGCTCTGTCGCTGTCTCTCTGTCTCTTTTGCCGTCTCTCTCTCTGTCTTGTGTCTCTGGCTCCTTCGCTGTCTCTCTGTCTCTGCTGCTGTCTCTCTCTCTCTGTCTCTCTGGCTCTGTCGCTGTCTCTCGGTATCTCTCTCTCTCTGGCTCTTTCTCTCTGGCCCTGTCTCTCTGGCTGTGGCCCTCTGGCTCTGTCGCTGTCTCTCTGTCTCTGTCTCTCTGGCTCTGTCGCTGTCTATCTGCCTCTCTGTCTCTTTCTTCCTGCTGGAGGGATGGGAGGAGAGGTTATCGGGTTCAAACGGATACGGCCCAAGGGCTGGGCAATGCAAAAGAATAATCCTTATTTATTTTTTCTCTGCTGAATGAAAGAATCAGTCTTTGCTTTTATTTAGAACCTAAATGTTAGTTGTTCAAAATGGATGTTTATCTGAACGTTTAAACCAATTTTTAAACATGGCCCAAATAACGTCGGATACGTCTGTGGGAGAAACGGGGACGATAATAATTGCCTTATCACCCCGGCGCTGTTAAGTCCTCGGCTCTGTGGCTCGTCTCCCGGTACTGTAGTTGTGTAGATAACAGGCGAACCCATGCAGGATTTACAGGCAACAAGGACGTCTGCTTGTAGAACAACTGAGCTCCTTATCTCCCAATTTAAAACGCAGCAGAAGTTATGGGATCCCTCAGACAAATCAACAACTTGTGCCGCACACGGTGACCGTAAAGGGCCGTCCTTGGGAGTCGTTTTTAGGGAGGTTCTGAAGTCCCCCCGCCCTCTGCAACACAATCTTCCCCCTGGCTAATTTATCTTTCACTTGTTTGCGTATGAATTAATAAATAGAACCAGTGTGTGTCCTGATGCCGTCTTCCTCATCACTAATCCACCAACTCAGCCCTCCCTTCCTGCTCGGTGTGATTAAAAGCCAGGGACTCGCCCCGAAAATACACACTTCCATGGAAATATCCACCATAAAGTGAACGGGATAGATAGCAAGGCTAGACTTCCTTGTATGGGGATGCATTGGCTTATCACGGACGCTTGTTTCACAACTGCTGTCTGCATGGTATCAGCGAACCAGCTGCTGCTCTGGTTGGTGCCCCCTGCTTCCTTGGTCAATGTGCGCACACTCAAAGCCCACCGTTCCTTCTTCCAAGGCAAGGTCAAAAACCTATCGTGTGTGTGTGTGTGTGTGTGTGTGTGTGTGTGTGTGTGTGTGTGTGTGTGTGTGTTAAAACGAGTATATGTGCACCAGCAGAGGAAGGAGACGTGCAGCATTGGGAGCCGTTCTACGGGGCCGCTGTGAAAGGGGCCAGATTAGCATCAGAGCGGTTTGAATGTGGGCCTTATCTGGGGCCAGCAGAGCCAGGAGCACAACGCCCGGCTGTCTGGAGAACAAATGCTGCTGCCGTGGTGACTCTGCCCGGTCGTTTATTATGGACCGAGGAAGAGACCGTAGACGGGGTTTCGCCCTGCGTGCTCTCGTCGCATTTTCTGACACTTTTAATACCAGAGAATGATTAGTATGTGTGACTGTGTTTTGCTCAGTTTTGCTCAGCAAGGTACCAGCACCAGGAATTCTGATGCTGTTTTCTGTAGTGTGTGTGTGTGTGTGTGTGTGTGTGTGTGTGTGTGTGTGTGTGTGTGTGTGTGTGTGTGTGTGTGTGTGTGTGTGTGTGTGTGTGTGTGTGTGTGTGTGTGTGTGTGAGACCTTGATTAGCAGAAGAGCTGACGGAACGGTTCATTTAACCTTTAAGAGTAACCCTCGAGTGACACGCCCACCTTTTATAACGGAAAGATTGACACTTTCCCTCCGAGAATATCTCACACCCAGGTGTAAAACGCGCAATCCACCCCACAGAATCGTATGCATGTCTTCCCCCCCTTGTGCAGAGCAGAGCGCTGATGAGTCAGGTTGAACGCTGTCCGTTCGCCCGAAATCCCCCATCTTAACCCCAAGAACCCCAGGAAGAGAGAGACCAGGAGTGTGTTGCAGAGCGAGACAAGACTGTCTTGTCTTATTTTTTTTCTTCTTCTGGGAACACTCTGTGTCCTAGCCAGAGCAGACACCCCATCAGGCTGTCTGCAGGGCAGAACAACTGGGATAGCCTGATTCCACAACTCATGTCTGTTCTTGCCCTTGCCTCAGAAAGCATATATAGAGTTAGCGATGGAGGGAGGGAGAGGAGAGGAGAGTTGGGGGATGGTAGTAAGCACTGAGCCTCCAGCAAATTCACGCTAGCCAAATATTGTACACTTTCCCTTGGAAAAATAGCCTAGCCTCCCCCGGCATTGTCACAAAACACACACAAGCTAGTGCCCTTTGCCTTCTTGTTTCTTATCCCAGATAACCGGCAGTGTATGTGTTTGTGTGAGAACTCTGTTTATCTGTCGTCGTCCCCCCCCCCATTCAAGCTGATACGGCCGGCCCCTTCTCTCGTGACTGGGAAAGGGTTTTCACAGGAAACTGTGAGTAATTGTTAACAGGCGCTGCGACCAGTCTCTTCACGGCATGTTGTTATGCGTAAAAATTAAATGAACGATTCTCTAGTTATTTCCAAGCAGTTGCTCTTGGAGTTTGTTTCCTTTTTGCAGCTTGGGTACAGGGTCGGCTATATTTAGGCTGTTTTATGTACCTGAATGGCTATTTGTTGGAAACGTTAAGCACTGTTCTGCCAGAGTAGGCACTGAGGCCTCTACTGAGTTGGTACCAATGCAGGGGCAAGTTAAATCCCTGGTGCACTAAAAACTAATTTATGGTCTTTTAAACGGTTTGGCTGGAATACCGGGGTTGTGTGAACCTCTGCACATGGCCTGAGGAACAAACCCACTGGCATACCACGGAACCACACACACATACTTACACACACGCAAACACACACTTACACAAACACACTTATACACACAGACAGACATTGATGATGCATCCTCCTCCGGGTTTGTCCTGTGTTTTGTAACCCCCCTACTGCCCCTCCATCCTGCTCTCTGACTGGTCTGTGTTTACAGGTCTCAGGGGGGGGTGGGGGGGCCCTCGGGAGCCTAGTTAAAAATCATGGCACGCTAAGGATGGGAAAGGACACGCCATGAAAGGAAAAAAGAAAAAGAAGAAATACACACTTTGTATGCACACATCATAAACACTCACACGCACAGCAACACGCACAACCCGTCTCCTATCGCCGTGTGTTCCCGACCCCCACACTTCTGCTTTTTTATTCACATTCACACCCCTGGCCCGTCAACGTGTGATGGGTCGGCCTCCTCGCTGGGTGGAGGGTACACCTTGTGGCCTCCGAGCCCCCCCCCCCCCATCCCTGTCTCTCTCTCACTGCACATGCCTAAATGGGACGAGAGGGTGGTGTATATAGCGTTTTCTCCCTGCTGTTTGGTATGGTAATTTGATGCAGGGAGGTGGAGGAGGCGTGTGCAAGAGAGAGAGGGAAAACGGAGCGAGCTAAAGGTGCATGGAGGATAGGAAATGGAGCCAGTGAGATTGTTGATGGTTGTTTGAACATGTGGAGCTTATTGTGGTGCTATGAATTCTGGATCTATAAAGCAGTGAATTATTTATTTAATCCGCCCAAAAGATGCACCCACCCCTGGCTCACTTCTCCTCCTCCTCCTCCTCCTCCTCCTCCTCCTCCTCCTCCTCCTCCTCCTCCTCCTCTCTCCAGGACCTGTCCTGCATCGATGATCTCTCCACCAACTCCCTGTTCTCGTCCCCGGCCGACTCCCTGTCCGAGTACACGGACACGCAGGCCTTCATCAGCACGGACAGCCTGGCCTCGGTTCCCACCATCTGGGACGTCAACACCAGTACCGCCAGCCCCCCAGCAGCCAGCCAGCTCGAGGTCCGAAACCCCGCAAGCACACACACACATGCACACGCACACGCACACTCACATTCATGTGCACGCACATGCATGCATACACAAACATACACACACACACACACGCGTACCAACACGCACATAAAAACAGACACACACACACAGACAGACAGACAGACAGACAGACAGACAGACAGACAGACAGACAGACAGACAGACAGACAGACAGACAGACAGACAGACAGACAGACAGACAGACAGACAGACAGACAGACAGACAGACAGACAGACAAAGAATGTCAACACTAGTGTTGCCGTCATGCAGTGATCACTGATCTCTGTTTGTCAGTTTGTCTGGCTATCTTAAACTCACACAGATAGACACCCAGTTTGTACAGCTTGCGTTTATTTAGTGGGTATTAGAACGACAAACATCTTTACAACTACAGCCGGACATTAAAACATTCCATTATTTGTCAGTGAACCTGTCATTGTCCAATAAATGGAGTCCCTAGTCACTTACAACCCCCTTTCTTCAAATTACACTCAACTATACTGCGCTTATATTGGCTCGACTTGCTTGACAAGAGCCCCTTGGAGTGCAAAACCAACGTAATACAACCGTGCTGTTTAAGGAGGTATTTAAACTATGAACGTCTCAAGGATAACATAATAAGGCAGTTTTTACTCCACAGAATTGGTCTAGCTAGCAATTCCTGTTGTGCAGAAAGATCAGGTCTTGGAGAATCACATTAAATCTCTTCACTACACATACTGGAAAAAACGCAAAAAACACAATGGGTTGGAGCCAAGACAACCCCCCTCCTCCACATCATCTATCAGATGCTTTCACCGAAACACAATTGGATTATATTCAGTAGCAGTCAAACTGACGATGCATCAACGGCATGTTCGGTGAAAGCCGTTGATGTAATCGTTTCCATTGGCCTAGTGTAGTTTCCTATCTACATATGTTTGGTTATCAGGTTTAGACTCCTGTACAAGGTGGAGAGCTCTGTCCACGTGAGTTTAACAGGTTTATGGCTATGTGTGTCGTATGCCATTTGACAATCAGTGAACTATAGAGTCGTTCCCACTATTTACTGTTTGCTTAGTTCAGTTTCCGTTTGATCAATAATGCTGTCACTTGTGGCTTTGCACAGACCATGTTAAGTTGAATGGTCGCGTTGAATTTGAATAGACTTTGCAAGTAGTTCTGATAAAATAGGTGTTGGAAACAATAGAGCAACGGGAAAAAATTCCCGTTGCTCTTAAAGGGCATATTCTGATGTTTTGTTTTTCACCCTCTTCTCATTCCATCCATCATGTTTTGCCCAGATAGTGCAGGCTATATCTACCTACCAACCTTTAATGTTGTTGTTTGCTTTTTACTTCCCGACAATAAATTGCATTAAGTAGAGTACTGCTCAGTCATACAGGCCTAAATAAAAACTCTCTCGCACACACACACACACACACACACACACACACACACACACACACACACACACACACACACACACACACACACACACAGGATAGGAGCCAGACATACACACACAAGCCCAATACACACTTAAAGACACCATGACTCATTGCAAGGGTTTTTCATTCATTTGTTGACATGTTCTTTTAGAATTGATATTTTTGGGGGTTTATTTATTTTGTGGCTTTTGTTTGCAGCTGAACAGGTTTCAGGGTTTGGCCAGTTTGGATGATATAACTGCCATTATCAGCACTCCGCCTCTGGGAGGATTCCAGGTAGACACACAGCCTCCGGTTGAGGTGGACCACACCATAAGGGCGCCCTTTCAAGATCTGTGCTTCACTAATAGCCTTTTTTTCCCGATGATCTGTGTTCTGCATTTCTGGTGTGAATTTAACTCGTTTTGGGATAGGAAGTATAAAAATGACGTGTGTGTGATGTGACTCATGGGCCACATTCTGACACAGTGGGAAATGGAGTGTGTGATTATTTGGTAACCTTAGGCCTGCTTCTAAGGGCATGTGTTCTGTTTTATGAAACAAACAAATGCAATGTGAGCAAACATTTCCTCTTGTCAAAATGGACCCTTAAGATTATTCATTTGAATAGCACCTGGTATGCTTTTGGATAGACGTAATCTCATTTTTGTTAGCCTATTACTAACAATTAGGTTTCGTTTCTGTCTGGCTTCATTTTGATTCAACAACTAACCAAATTTATGCATCACTTTTAAGTAGCTTGGGGCTGGGCGATAACTCACTGAGCAATTAACGGAGCAGAATTAACTGAGCCAAGTTAACAGGAAATTATGTTCCTGTCGTATCCATTTTTGGAGTGTAAATGCATAATAATGAGAAGATAAGACCAGGCCTTTCTCATAATGCAAGAGATGTATTTAAGAGATAGTATTATGTTTCCATGATCGTATGAATTAAATATAAGGATTAATTCCTCGTTATCGCCCAGCTCTTAAACATAGGTCCTTTGCAACTCAACGCCTCAACCGGTTTTAATGTCCCTTGTCCGTTTTCCTCCAGATGTGCCTGTCTCACATCTGTCCTGCTTTCCTAACACTTTCCTCCTCTTGCGCACTGACCACTAAAAACCAACTCCACCGCCACCAGTAGACTGCATGTTGTTGTCCACAATAAACTACATTTCCCATGTGTCCGCTGTCCCGCTAGGCTCAGAGAACAGAGTCTGCGCCGGAGGAAGAGGAGGAGGCCGAGGAAGAGGAGGCAGAGGAGCTTGGGCATGTCGACACCTACGCCGACTATAAGCCTTCGAAATGTAGGCAAACATGCACTTAGACCGAGCAGCAACTCCTGCTCACCCTGAAGGAAAACTCAATGTCTGTACAGCCGTAGTTTAATTGGGTAACTTGTTTAATTCCATGGTAACAAATCTAAATTCTTACTAGTTATCATTTGGTCTTTATCCAAAGCAATGTACAGATATATTTTTCAAGTATCCTATTATTAATGAGCTTCATACTCTACAAAGGATTTATTAAAAAAGATATAGATTCTATTTTTTAACTTAATTGAACATTATCTTAAGGCCCAATCCCATTTCTACCCCTTACCACTTTCCCTTACCCCTTCAAAGCAAGGGGGGAGGGGAAAGGGGTAAGGGGTAGAAAGGCCTAATCCCATTTCTACCCCTTCATAACAAGGGGGAGGGGGAAGGGGAAGGGGTAAGGGGTAGAAATGGGATTGGGCCTAAATCTCTTGTGCCTGAGACTTGAGCCCTCTACGTGTCGTCGTCGTCCCCCCCCCCCCCCCCCCTCCACAGCCACGATAGGGATCTCTCATCCAGACATCGTGGTGGAGACAAACACGCTGTCCAGCGTCCCCCCGCCCGACATCACCTACACCCTGGCCATCCACCAGTCCACCATCAACAGTGGCATGCTGTCCGCCCTGCAGCTGGAGGCCATCATCTACGCCTGCCAGGTACGCTCACACACACGCACACACACGCGCACGCACACACACACACACACACACAGGCACACACACACACACGCACACACACACACACACACGCACACACAGGCACACACACACACGCACACACACACAGGCACACACACACACACACACACACACACACAGGCACGCACACAGGCACACAGGAGTGCTTACAATGACACACACAGACACACAGGAGTGCTCACAATAACGTGCAGACACGCACACAGGGTTGTCACATTAATACGCACACAAATACATGCACAAACGTGCGCTCACACACAGAAAGTGCACAAATGCACACCCAGCGAATGCACGCATAAACATATACACAGACGCTCGTACCCACTAACACAAAGGTTACTACAGGTGTTGTTATTAAATATGTCTATCACAGTCGGGATCATTAGTCATCTCATTACTGCCACCTGAGCGCAGAGAGATTAATATGAGAAGGCAACAAAGGCATTTGTTGTCCATTATGATTAACTAAATACAATTCAGTTGTAATGGAATAATGGATACTCTGGCTTTTATTTGTGAGATTTATTTATTTTACTCATTCATGCACATCCTGCATATCTTTCAAGATGTTCCAAACACGACACGGAATCATTCATCCATATGAAACGGCTGTCGTTCCTGATGGTTGTGAATGTGAACACAGACAGACAGACGGAGAGAGACTGAGAGAGAGAGAGACCCTATCGTTCTCTCCTCCCCCCCTCACCCTCACGTTCTCTCCTCCCCCCCTCACCCTCACGTTCTCTCCTCCCCCCTCACCCTCACGTTCTCTCCTCCCCCCCCTCACGCCAACGTTCTCTCCTTTCCCCCTCACCCTCACGTTCTCTCCTCCCCCCTCCCCCCCCCCCCCCCCCCCCCCCTCACCCTCACGTTCTCTCCTCCCCCCTCACCCTCACGTTCTCTCCTTTCCCCCTCACCCTCACGTTCTCTCCTCCCCCCCTCACCCTCACGTTCTCTCCTTTCCCCCTCACCCTCACGTTCTCTCCTCCCCCCTCACGCCAACGTTCTCTCCTCCCCCCTCACCCTCACGTTCTCTCCTCCCCCCTCACCCTCACGTTCTCTCCTCCCCCCTCACCCTCACGTTCTCTCCTCCCCCCCCTCACCCTATCGTTCTCTCCCCCCCCCCCCCCCCTCACCCTCACGTTCTCTCCTCCCCCCTCACCCTCACGTTCTCTCCTCCCCCCTCACCCTCGCGTTCTCTCCTCCCCCCTCACCCTAACGTTCTGTGCCCGCTGTGTGCAGCAACACGAGGTGATCCTGCAGAACAACCAGCGCGCCGGCTTCCTGATCGGGGACGGGGCCGGCGTGGGGAAGGGGCGAACGGTGGCCGGCATCATCCTGGAGAACTTCCTGAAGGGACGCAAGAAGTCCCTATGGTGAGGCTGAGGCCGCGCTGCTGGAGAGGCTCCCGTTAGAGCCCTGGCGACCGGGCATTTCTCCGCCAGAGAAAGAATCTGTTTGACCGACTTCATTTCTAGAGTTTATTTTCAAGGGTGTGAATCATTATTGTAACAAGCGACAGAAGGTCAGCTCATAAAAATATCTTTATTATTAAAAAATGATCTCTCTCGATATATATATATTTATTTATACACACACATCTATATCCACATCCACAAAAACCCATGAATGTATACTAGCAGTTTATGTTGGTGTTTATGTGTCGGCTGACTGTACAGTTTAGACAGCGACTGCTTTTATTGCAAAGGTCTGTTCTCTGAAAGGTAGATAGTTGAAATGTAGATAGGAAGAAAATGTAATCCAAATAGAAAAATAAATAAGTAGAGATTGATAAGAAAAACTGCTCAAGATTAAAAACGTGCTTTCAACAAAGCAATGGAAATTATACTCCCCATTTCCATTCGCGCTGCCTTCTCTGTGATCATGAAATGGTTGCTTTTTGGACTCCCCTGATGGGTATGTTTTGGAAACGAAGATCAAAAACTGGTTGTGGCACAAAGAGAAGTGGTGTACGGCACTGACCTTGTCCCCCCCCCCTCTCTCTTTCTTAATCTCTCTTTTTCCACCCTCAGGTTCAGCATATCCAACGACCTGCGATTCGACGCAGAGAGAGATCTCAAAGACATAGATTCTGCCCATATTCCTGTGCACGCCTTAAACAAGGTCTGTATGAAAGGAAACGGGTGCAGAATAGGGAAATGAAACGCCCTGCTTTTGTCTATTTTCATGGCAGGCATCAAAAACAAGTCGTTTAGTACCGGTAATTCGTATTTCGCAATATTTGTTTTATAACAAATGTCCTTTTAATTTTAGTTTGTTCTTGTTCATGTTTTACTGATCGTTAATTTCATTAATGTTGCATTGTCTAGTCATTTGATTTCCTGCTCCTGTAACAAGTGCATTCTGTCTGCGGTTATGAGTGTAGTTGAAGCTCATCGTGTGGTTTTCTCCGATGGCAGATAAAGTATGGAGACACAGCTACCTCAGAGGGAGTCTTGTTTGCGACCTACTCGGCGCTGATTGGAGAGAGCCAGGCTGGGGGACAACACCGGACCAGAATCAAACAGATCCTGGACTGGTGCAAGGCGGACTTTGATGGCGTCGTATCCTTTTCATGGTCTCAATGAACGAGTCTACCGGGGAAACATGGCAATCATTAATTGTACACATCGATTAACAGCACAACAACACTCCCTCGAAGGGCTTAGGCACACCCGGTGGGCCGACTCTTCGACACGACAACGCCAAGGCTTAACCGAGGTGTTCAGACTCCGTTCCGACCGTAAATAGACATTTACTGTGTTACAATCCATGTGAAAAACTTCTCTCGGGAGAACAGAGACGGGGAGAAAACCATTTGATTGAGCAACATGTTGAGATTGGCCTACAAGCGCTGGTGGCCTTTTTAAAATAGGATGGCGCCACACACTTGGAAGGGTTCCGTGTCGACCAGGATCTGCTCCCCCCCCGAGCCACGTCGCTGCCGCTGTTTCTCCTTGACCTCACACCCCCTCCCGCTGCAGATTATTTTCGACGAGTGCCACAAAGCCAAGAACGCCACGTCCACCAAGATGGGCAAGGCCGTGCTGGACCTGCAGAACAAGCTGCCCCGAGCCCGCGTGGTCTACGCCAGCGCCACCGGTGGGCACACACACAGACACACACGGAGACAAACGCACACACTGAGATACACAGGCACACAGAGAGACATACACGCACAATGCACATGCACACACGTACACACCCGTGAACGCGCACACACAGGGAAACGCCCCCACACACACACGAACACACACACACAAAGAAGCACACACACAATGATGCACACACACAGACAAACGGAGAAGCACAGACACGCAGAGAAGCACACAGAGACACACACACACACACACACACACAACAGGAGATGAGAAACACACACACCGGAGATGAGAAACACATGATCTTCCGTGGAAACGGTTGCGTCTGTTGGTTTTGCTCTCTCACCAAAACAAATGTCTGTTGTCTGCCCCAGGCGCCTCAGAGCCAAAGAACATGATCTACATGAGCCGCCTGGGCATCTGGGGCGAGGGCACACCCTTCAAGACCTTCGATGACTTCCTGCACGCCATCGAGAAGAGGTATGTCGGGCGGTCTCACCAACATGTCTCTGTTACGGTGTGTCGGGTGTGACGGCTACAGGACCTAGGTACAGTTAATCCAGAAATGTAATATTTGTTGTGTCTGTACAGGGGTGTGGGGGCCATGGAGATCGTTGCCATGGATATGAAAGTGAGTGGCATGTACATCGCCAGGCAGCTGAGTTTCTCAGGTGTGTCGTTCCGCATCGAGGAGATTGGGCTGGACAACGACTTCAAACAGGTCTACAACAAGGCCGCCAGACTGGTGAGACTCCTACAACAAGCTTCGAGCTGCGCGTCTGTCTGTCTGCCTGTCTGTCTGTCTGTCCGTTTGTGGGTTTGTTCTGCGCTGTGGGATGTTATTGGTAGCTGTGTGTGTGTGTGTGTGTGTGTGTGTGTGTGTGTGTGTGTGTGTGTGTGTGTGTGTGTGTGTGTGTGTGTGTGTGTGTGTGTGTGTGTGTGTGTGTGTGTGTGTGTTTCCCCCTTCTGTCTGTCTGTCTATGTCTGACTCTGTGGGTCTCTCTGTCTCTCTTCTGTCTGTGTGTGTGTGTGTGTTAGTTTGTCTGTGCTTGTGAGGTTGCCTTTAGCTTTTTGCATTGGTATGCATGCTACTGCTATTGTGTGTGTGTGTGTGTGTGTGTGTGTGTGTGTGTGTGTCTGTCCTAACCCTCTCCCCCTGCTGTCCCTAGTGGGCCGAGGCGCTGCAGATCTTCATGCGGGCGGCGGACGAGCTGGGGCTGGTGAGCAGGAAGTCTCTGTGGGGCCAGTTCTGGTCGTCTCACCAGCGCTTCTTCAAGTACCTCTGCATCGCGGCCAAGGTGCGCTGCCTGGTGGAGCTGGCCAAGAGGGAGCTGGAGGCTGGGAAGGTCAGTGCAACCTTGAGAAAGTTTCCCTCCACTAGTTCACTCTTTGGGGAGGAGGCAGAGCAGTCCGGTATTCAGGTCACATCTCTCTCTCTATCTGACTGTCTGTCTGTGTCTCTCTCTCTCTCTCTCTCTCTCTCTCTCTCTCTCTCTCTCTCTCTCTCTCTCTCTCTCTCTGTCTCTGTCTCTTTTTCTCTCTCTCTCTTTCTCTCTCTATCTCTGTTTCTCTCTCTCTGTGTCTCTGTCTCTCTCTCTCTCTCTCTGTGTCTCTGTCTCTGTCTCTCTCTCTCTTTCTCTCTGTCTCTCTGTTTGCTCCGGTCCTAATCGAGTGAGGTTGAATAAACCATGTATAAATATGTTTAGAATACATTTAGACATCCTCTATAAATTGATATTGATGTTAGAACCCAGCAGCCTGGTCGTATCCTCGGTTAATAAGTATTGACCGTCAATGGGATCGAAAGGCTTGTTTTAGCTGCTCCGTGGTGTGTGTGTGTGTGTGTGTGTGTGTGTGTGTTGACCCGTTGTGCTGCCTGCCCCCCCCCCCCCCCCCCCCCCCCCCACAACAGTGCATCGTCATCGGCCTTCAGTCCACCGGGGAGGCCCGCACCAGAGAGGTGCTGGACGAGAACGACGGCCAGCTCGACCGATTCGTCTCTGCTGCAGAGTGAGTGATTTTGTGTGTGTGTCTGTGTGTCCTCCTATATGTCCGTCTGTCTGTTTTTCTATGTGTGACTCTCTCTGGGTCTCTCTTCTGTGTGTGTGTGTGCGTCACATCCTTGGGAACCTTCTATTGTGGGTAATGTCTCATATATAACTGCCCTCCATTGAGCAAGGCATTGACTCCATCCTGTTTTTACTGGGTGAATATCTGGTCACTATCTGGCAACTATCATTTCTCGCTCGCAAATCCCATGTCGGTAAGGTGAATCATTCTCAGCGATTCCCAAAAAAACTAGTCAGGGAACATCCTGCTATCAAATATACTCACTCTCAGCAAACAAACAGCGCCCAAGACCATAGCGAGTGTTTGCTTTGTCACACAGGCACAATTGCATGCGTCTACACAGTAACCACTATGGTTTGAGTGTTGTCTGATTACAATCTTTTTAAGACTAGTAACGCAATCTATGGATAGAATATATTGGCCGAAACTATTCGAGGCACTGCTATTCTAAACTCGCTGAACGTGTTCATCTTATATTTAAAATATGTACCTTTACTAGTTTCATTTTCATTCTTAAGTGTCGGAGTGTCTTTTTAAAAAAAGAATCACCACTTGAATATACTTACACTTTGGTCACACCCACACCCACACACACACTGGAGCTCGCTGCTCTTTGAGACCCCCTGCCCGGACCGCCATGTCGGCCAGGAGACCACCGCTGTGTGTAGAGATACTGAGGAGAGCATCACCTCCTGTATGTAGACCCTCCCCTGCTTCTCTGGTCACCTCTAGGGCCAACGAACAGCAAAACGGAAAAAGGGAAAATTGTTTCTAACAAAACAAATTTCTCATTGATCTGCCCCTGTTTTATTCTTCTTCTCAATGTTGTACTTTTAGGGGGGTGTTTTACTCGCTCGTCCTCAAACATTTTCCGTCGGAGAAGCAGAGGAGGGAGAAGGCGCCCGGCACTAAAAGGAAACGTAAGTGCAAACGTAAGGCCATCTCTTCCCCCCGCAACTTTAGGACGCAAACTCGGATAATAACCGAATCCTCATGTGCGTGTGTGTTATCGTGCGCTGGTTTCCTCATTTCAGTGGATCGTAAGGGTGCTGTGTGGAACTGAAACACTTTAGAAATTGCTTAATTTCCAAAGTTGCGCAAGCAGCGTTGCAACCAGTATTTTACTTTCTAATGAACAAATGGATTTGAAAACACATCTGGCCCAATCTGGCAGCACTGGGAGCAGCCATAGTTGGCCCTTCGGTTGTTGTTGTCGATGATTGTGTCCTGATGTCAGTGTGTATTTCCACCAGTTGCAGCCAGTGTTGCCAGATTAGACCAGATTCCCCAACCAATCTGAACAATTGATTTGTAAACACATCTGGCCCAATCTGGCAACACTGGGAGCTGCCCCAAGTTTAACCCGACGTCGTGATTGTTGTTGTTTATGTCCTGACGTACGTTTATGTGTGTCTCCGCCCAGGCAAGCCTCGGGGCCGGCAGCCCAAGCAGTCGAAGCACTCGGTGGACAGCGGCGGCGTGATCAACATCAGCGACGACAGCAGCAGTGACTCGGACGGCATGGACACGGACTCCAACTCCTCGCCCGACTCCCTGCTGGACAACGACGACGTCATCTTCGTCAACCACACTAGCTACACCGCAGGTTCGAGGGCACTCAACGTCCCGTTTGTTTGTCCTGACGTTAAGCGGTCTCGACTCGGGACGAGCCCCCGGAGCGACGCTACGATCAGTCGGGTTGTGATAGCCGCTAAAAATAAAAGGGGTTTGTTGTCTAGACGCGTCTAGACGGATGGACACGCCTGTCAGTCCCGAGCTGACACCTTAACTCCCCCGCGGCGGCGGGCCCCCCGCTTGGCCTCCCGTGACCGCGCTCTCTGCCCGGCGTTGTGCCAAGGGTCGCGTTTCATTGCACGCCTTCTCCCTCCCGTGTCTCCACAGCCAGGATAGAGGACATGAAGCAGGGCCTGCTCAACAAGATCTCAGCGCTGGGGAAGGAACTACCTCTGAACACCCTGGACGAGCTCATCGACAAGTTTGGCGGCCCGGAGAAAGTGTCTGAGGTACGGGGAAGGGAGGTCGACGGTTGCCATCGTACAGGGCGATTAGCTTTACAATAGGATGTCGATGAAAAGCTTGTGTTATAGTAAAGCAGAAGCTTTTCTCCAAAGAGACCCCCAATAAGACCTTCCCTGCCGGCAGCGAACCCTCAGTAGATCGCAGGTGTAGCCGCGAGCGACTCCTTTGCGGATGTCCCTCTCGGTCCACGCACACATGCATGACTGTGGTTTTCCCCCGTACCTGCAGATGACGGGGCGCAAAGGGCGCGTGGTGCGGCGCGCGGACGGCTCGGTGCGCTACGAGTCGCGGGCAGAACAGGGCAACAGCATCGACCACATCAACGTCAAGGAGAAGGACCGCTTCATGAACGCAGAGAAGGTCAGACACCCACGGGGATCCACCGCATGACGCGTGCGTCAGTCCCGGGAGAATTATGAATATGAATGACGTGACCATAAATTGGATTTCACTTCTTCATTGAAAATGTATTCCCGTACGTTCTCCTTGCACCTAAGAGACGGATCGCTTCCTCTTTCCAGTGACAGGTGTCGAGTTAGTTAGCATTCGCATGGCCACGGTAGGCATCAAGTGTGATACTGAGGACATGTCAATCTCCTCCACTGCTCCAAAACGACTTTGTTGTGTCCATTCCTTTAGCACATTAACTTGGCCTCTACCGCCCATGCCTGCGGCTATTGCCTTAACTCTCCACGATGGTCTCTCCCTTCACTTTTGTATCGTTTGTTGTTGGTGGTCACGACGTGAACGTTTCCCTGTAGGAATCATGAACTCACATTGGCTCATGGAAGATGTTTGGTAAATGGCTGCCGGTGTTTACCCATGACCGCACTCTATTCATTCAGATGCTTTGCTATGAGGAAGTGTGGTTATCTGGAAGAGAAATGATACTGCCAACACGTGGCACATGTCTACCGCAATTGACGAAGACATTTGAATAAGCGAGAAAAACGGCTCTCGGTTTTCATGTTTTGCCCGACGTGATTATTTGGAAGAAAGCCGACCGCAATTCGTTTGGGTTGAAATGGCGTCAAATGAAGTCTGTTCCATTTATATATAACTGACTCCCCCCCCCCCCCCCCCTCTCTCCACCCCAGCTGGTGGCCATCATCTCGGAGGCGGCCAGCTCGGGCATCTCGCTGCAGGCCGACAAGCGCGTGAGGAACCAGCGCCGGAGAGTCCACATGACACTGGAGCTGCCCTGGAGCGCCGACCGCGCCATCCAGCAGTTCGGTGAGTCCGGGGGGAGAGAGACGGACACACATTGCGTACACACGTACACATCTATAACTCACACAGAGCTACCTACACACACACACACACACACACACACACACACACACACACACACACACACACACACCTACACCCACACATCTACCGAACCGAACATCTACCAAACCAAACATCTACTGACACACACCTGCCTCCCTGGCTATTGAGTTGGACACGAAGCCTTCAGGTGGGGGTGTACCGTGGGCGGGGGGGGGGGGGGGGGGGGGGGGGCAAGACGCACCCCGTCCAGCCCCCGTCGACAGCAGGGGAACCACTTGAGGTGGACAAGGTTTTTTTGCCCCGACGGCAAAAAAGCGGTCGAACGGTGGAATTTCATCGTCCACAACAATCGACTGCGGTTCGCTCGCCGTGGTCGCCGGGGACTCGTCTTCCAGGAAACAATAACGGCCGTGTGTAGTTACCGTTAACAATAACGGCCGTGTGTAGTTACCGTTAACAATAACGGCCGTGTGTAGTTACCGTTTACCGGAATCAATGGCGGGTCGTGCTCCCGTTTTAGCCTCCTGGTTCCATATAATCAAAAGCTTACATTCGAGGAGACACAGCATGGAGCCCATAACGATGGAGTTAATTAAGATGGACCCGGCTCTATCACCATTGGCAGCGAGCGCTCTGTTAATATTGGTTTTCCGATACCGCAGCCAGCCACGGTAAACGGTACATTTATGCGCGCACACTTACTTACAGGTTGGAGAAATGAATTGTTTGCAGTAATTAGATAACTGCCCCGCTAATTCCCTCGTCAGCGGCATTTCCTGCTGGAAGCGGGATGGTGCGATGCAATGTGAAGCCACAGCGCGAACACACACACATCGAGAGACACACACACACATATAAAGAGAGACACACACACACGCACATACACACACACACATCGCAGGGGCTGGTTGTTGGCTCCGTTCAGCGCTGATGTCTCTCGTTGTGTTTACAGTGCGGTGAGGTTGAGAATAGGGCCAGGAATAGCCTCTTGTTAGACATGTAAACACTCCTGCTGGTGATCTCCCAACACACACACACACACACACACACACACACACACACACACACACACACACACACACACACACACACACACACACACACACACACACACACACACACACACACACACACACACACTATTCCCAGAAGGCAGAGTCCCGTCATTGGATATAGTGCCCTGATGTTCATCCCTTAGAGCGTGCCCGCCTCCCCGCCTTACTATTGATCCCGGCTTCCTCGCACTCATTCAGCGGATCGCCACTAAATCAGCCATGCAGCTCAATGGCAGTCGCCGACTCTTTGAATGGAATGTCGCCTTCTCCTTTATTTACAAAGTTTCTGTAACGTCGGCCTCTCCGGTCGATCTCTCCTTCCGCAGGTCGCACTCACCGGTCCAATCAGGTGACGGCGCCGGAGTACATCTTCCTCATCTCGGAGCTGGGGGGCGAGAGGCGGTTCGCCTCCATCGTGGCCAAGCGATTGGAGAGCCTGGTATGTGTACGGTGTGCACGGGCCTGGGGGGGGGGGGGGGGGGGGGGGGGTCCAGATCACTCACGTGTGTGACGAATGCCGCTGGGCGAAGACGCAGCGCTATTCGTTACGCACGTGTGAGATCGGGTTTGATTCAGTCGATTATTTGTTTTGTTGTAATGAATCAAAAACAAATGTCATCCACCCTTGATCCTATTGTCATCCACTTCCATCTCCCGGGAAACATGCCCCTCCCATCATGCACTGCTTCCCCATGAGTCACTGTGACACAAAACCCAGAAGCCAGGCGACCAGCCCCTTTTTGTTGGACGGTTGGCCATCTGCACGGCATGTTCCCTGAGTCAGCCGTTCTGAAAGACTCCCCTTTGTCCTGGCCCTGCCCTCCCTGCCCTCCCCTCCCTCCCCCTCCTCGCCATCCCACCGCTGTCCTTCCTGTGCCCGCCGGGAGCCACCTCCCATGCCAGTTCACCTGAGGTCTGAGGCCAGCTCTCCCACCGTGGCTCAAACCTCGGGCCATCGCGGGGTTTCTCCAACACATCCGCCCCCCTGAACAAAGAGCTGACTCCAGAGGGATGAGTAGAATTGAAACGGCTGCTGCCAGTTGTACGCCCATTGTGGATTTTCTGAAGGCAATCTGATTTCCTAGTTTACCTCTCTGTCTGTCTGTCTGTCCGTCTGTCTGTCTCCCTCCCTCCCTCGCTGTCATATATGGTCATGGTTTGTGGGAGTACTTTGAAAGGACGATCGTCTGATCTTCAGCCTTAAACTTAACGATTCATAAATGAACACAGGTCTACTTCCTATCTGTGCTCTCTGATGGAGAAGGGGACGTGTTAACGAGGTCCAGACACAGCATGGAGTCTCAGACCGTCTCATCAAACACTCTCACGGTCAAGTTCCACCTGAACTCACCCCCTGACACACACATTTCATCGGGATTAGCGCCTGCCACATCCCTAGCCCCATCCCTAGCCTCCTAGGCGAGCGATGATGTCATACCTGTCTGAGGCACCCTATTGTTTTGGTGACTTCATTCATTGCACAATGGGAGAAGTGCCGGCATCTTGTGTTTATAAACACTCCACTCACACGCCGCACGCACGCACTCTTTCACTCACTCACTCACTCACTCACTAACTCACTCACTCACTCACTCACTCACTCACTCACTCACTCACTCACTCACTCACTCATTGTTGCATATCCACACAAACACACACACACCCACACACACATTTGTCTCATGTCCCACTATAAAGGTTGTCTTAAAGGTCAAGGAAAGGTCACAGGATAAGCACGACTGGAAACAGGAACCAGAATTAGATCTCATGAAACTGTGCCATCAGAAATCAGCACCAAACTAATCTTAATTCATCGTCACATCCAGGTTTGGGACTGCCTCGGGAGCGCGTGCATGCGTGGACACGCTCGCCACTTAATTAAGAGAGTCGAAGAATACGACGGGCGGCTGAGGAGCACTTTGAAGGCAGGGCGAGTCGATAACCTTTAATAATAACACTGTCTCCTCTTGTCTCCCCGTGCAGGGCGCTCTGACGCACGGAGACCGGAGAGCCACCGAGTCCAGGGACCTCAGCAAATACAACTTTGAGAACAAGGTAGCCCATCCGGCCTAGTCGGCCATCATAACACCGTCCACCGTTTGTTGACCAGGAGGGCGGAGCTAGAGTTCACCTGACTGAGGCACCTTAACCAACAACACAATATCCAGAGTTGTTCCGACACCAGAATTGGAAATTCCACTGCCTAAGATGCGTTCCCGTGGCTAGCTCATTTACTACACACGCAAAGAACATCACAACCACGTGCAGCGTTACGCTGCGATCGTTTTTTTGGTTTGGAAAGAATTGTAAGTGAAACGACTTTACATCAGTGTCATCTTAAGAGAACCCTTCAATAAGAACAACTACTGACAAGGCTAGATGCTGTATCGGTTTATGCTCGGTATCGGCAGATACTCAATTTCAGGAATCAGAATCGGCATCGGGTTGGAAAAAAATTGTATCGGAACACCTCTAACAATAACAACAACAAAGTGACGTAACCAGCGGTTACGTTCGAAGAGGCGATGCCGTTACCAGACGTTGATATCAACAGGGCTTTTAAAGTGCGTTCTGCACCACATCACGTCCGGTGTTTCATTCGAACCACGCCCCCCTGATGAAAACACTAGACATTCACTAGACTGAGTCCTAGACATTCCACGCTGATGACAGCAGACCCGCCGCTGCCCTCGACACTGTGTGTTTCCTAAAGACCTTGTGTCAACGCACGCACCACTGAGTTCAGGCGGGTGGATAGGCGACGGCTGAAGAGATCCCATCAGCCGACAGTCGGCTGGGAATAACAATGAAGAGGACCACCCAGGTGTGGAAGCAAAGTTTGGAGAGCTGTTTTCATACGTGTTCCCTGACTTCTTCTCTCTTCTTCTTCCCCCACCAATCCTGCAGTATGGTACCAAGGCTCTGGATAAGATCACCAAGGCTATCCTGGGTCACATCGAGAACAAGGTACCCCCTCCCAAGGGGTACCCTGGGGGCGAGGCCCAGTTCTTCAGAGGTACGCTGCCTTCCCCTTCACCTCACAAGACTTCCCCTCCGGGCTCTACGGACACAGCATAACAACGATGGCTGTGTTTTTATATTCATTCTCCCCTTCTCTTTCTTCTACTTCTTCCCAAGACATGAAAATTGGGATGATAGACGTCGGCATCTTCTGTCGGGAGCCCCGCATCGGGCTCAACACGGAGAAAGGTAAGGGGCTGGAAGTGTGTGTGTGTGTGTGGATATATTGGTAGTGCTCAGTACTGCAGTGTGGGCCGGTGTTCTCACAAGGCTTTTTTGTATTCACACAGACTGCAGCATCACCAAGTTCCTGAATCGCATCCTGGGCCTGGAGGTCCACAAGCAGAACCATCTCTTCCAGTACTTCATGGACAACTTCGACTACCTAATAGAGAAGGACAAGAAGGAGGGGAAATACGACATGGGTATCCTAGGTACGCGTCCAAGACATGATGGCTGCCAGGGCGGCTTGATTATGAAAGAAAATCATAATCACAATTATTTTGGTCAATGTTAAAATCACGATTATTCAAACTTTTATTTTTTGAGTTTGTAAACATGATGTATTTATTCAGCATGGCTCTCCAAAAAACACTTAGTAACTGAGAACTTTGAAATTTTGCCTTAAAAAAATACACAAAATTGTCAAAAAGAAAATGTTCAGATCTAACATAATGTACAGATATGTATCAAACTGTTTTTGCACTTTCTATGAAACATGAAGAATATATATATGTCAAACTCGATTATATTAGTTTTGTGCCGTTTTACGCTAAAATCAAAATCAAGATCGTAATTTGATTACTCGCCCTCGCCTAGCTGCAACTGTTAATATGCCTTCCATCCCCCCTGACACATTTTGTTAATATTGGTCCAAATGATTGGAAAAATCTTTAAACTAAGATCTGAACAGATGCCTGCAGCTGCTTTCCGAACCCATCAGTGCAGCCTGCCGTGGCGATGTCCTCCTTATGAATCAAGTGTGGCTCTGATTAGTCAGTGTGGCTCCGTCAGTCAACAGTGTTTTCCCTGCGTGTCCTCACCAGATCTGGCCCCGGGTAACGACGAGATCTACGAGGAGAAACAGGAGAACTTCCTCACGGCAGGAAACCCCCAGGATGGACAGGTCGTGCTCTACAAGGTAGGGAAGTCCTTGTTGTGGTAGTCCAGGTACAAAACGATTATCTAAGGCATTTTAGTTCACGGGTCGACAAGTGGAGACAACGTCCTTGGCGGTTAAAAGAACCATTACTTTTTTTTTCATTAAGCTTTTATTTGCTGCAAAAGGTAAAAGATCTGCCCCAATCGTTATCTGTCCTCAGCGTTGACGACAGTTTGAGGAGAACGCAGTGGGAGCAGGCGAGCTCAGAGCTCTATTTGGGGGTTGATTGATGTTATTTAGCCGGTGGTTAGACTGTGATCGTACACGCTTCGCCCCGGGCTGAGGAGTCCACGGAGGCACCGATGGAAGGCTAGAGCTGGATAATTACTGCTATCTCCGGCTTTTAGCTGTTGCTGCAGGCTAACCTACAATTTGACATTCTAAACTTGGCAAGCACACAGGCCACAGAAAATCCAGGACTGGTTTAGCAAGTGCAAGAGATGAAGATTTGGTTTTGCTTTAGCTCCGGTAATTTGTTAAGTCCCTCTGTATTGTACGTATGTATGCCTGCACGTTTTCTTTTAAGGTTGTCTTTGTCTTTTTTCGTTGTTGTGTCGACTCACTTCTCTGGTTTATTGTTCCGCCGGTCACGCGACCCGGTGGTGACTCCGCTGGTCACCAGCTCCTTCTCACACCCGTTCCCCCTCGTGTCCTCCGCCCCACAGATCAGCGTGGACCGAGGCATGCCCTGGTCAGAAGCCTGCGAGAAGGCCGAGAAGCTGAGCCGTCCCGAGGAGGGATTCTACCTGTCCCACAAGGTGAGGAACGGGTCTCTCTCCCCGCACAGCGCGACACGTATCCCAAAGACATCCGTGAGCTCTCTGTGCGTGACAAGGCCGTGAGTCACGCCATTGTTAAAGGACCGCCATTATATGAACCCCCTCGGGCTAGTTCCTGCCTCCGAGAATGGGCTGCCCCTTCCGATCAGGGAGAATGTAATCTTTTGTGTTGCGGTCAAAGAGGTCAAAGAGTTGGATTTTAACGCGGCTTAGCCTAGCGGTCGTTCGTTTTCTTGCCCGGTTTTCTTGACGTTTACACACATTTTAGTCTTGTCTTGAATAAGGTTTTGCACTGAACCCTAGAGAACAAAACACGCCGTTTGCTTTGCGGCTAATGCGACACATCCAGGCGGTGAACCTATTAGGCGCCTGTGAATATGAATTCATTATCATCTATTGATTTTCTTTATTATTGTTTGCACCCCGGGTGGTGGCTGCTGAATCCCGTGCCACGGGGAAACGTCTCCATTGTGCGTTGGGTTAATGAGCGAAGCGGGTTTATCTGCACGCGGGTGGTTTGGCTTTGTGTGTGTGTGTGTGTGTGTGTGTGTGTGTGTGTGTGTGTGTGTGTGTGTGTGTGTGTGTGTGTGTGTGTGTGTGTGTGTGTGTGTGTGTGTGTGTGTGTGTGTGTGTGTGTGTGTGTGTGTGTGTGTGTGGCAGCCCTCCTCCTATCTGTATTCCTCACCCGTGCCTCCTTCGCTCCACAGCTGCGAGGAAACCATCCATGTGTGCTGCTGGCTGAGCAGGGCCGGGGCAAGAATTTCATCATCTACAAGCCCAACATCGGCAAGCAGAACCACCCAGAGAGTCTGGACAACCTGCAGTCCCGATACCGCAAGGTGAGCTTCTAAAATCTCAAAGCACTGGAATGTTCTTTTTCAAGCATTGTGAAGTGGTTTCCTTTGTGAGCATTTCATTTGTTCAGTCATTGCAAGTGATGTTCCCAACGCTTTTTTAACATCCGCCCACGGTGTTAGTAATTAACCACAAAACGCAGGCTTTTGTATCGGTGGGGGAGGGGTTGACAGAGAAGGTGGGGTTTAAGGGCTTGGTGTTGGCTGCCCCCTAGTGGGGCCGAAAGGCCCTGAACCACAGGGACCGTCCAGGATTAAAACGATAAGGCGCGAGGCTGCCTTGGAGGCACCTGTCCACCGTGGTAACCCGTACGTTGTCTCCTCCCCAGGTGCCCCCAGAGGAGGCTCAGGACTCCTGGGAGAACCAGTTCACCTTCTCCTTCAAGAAGTGCAGCCACGCCAACTGGTGGGTAGAGTTGACGGGTTGGTGCTCCCGTACTGTTTTAAGTTTGAGAGATAAAAAAACGCTTACGGGTTAGTTGTGTGACAAGACTCACTGAACAAGTGAACAACTCTTGCATCAGAAGGGTATGCATAACAAAGTCCTCGAGCAGCGTCTCAGGCACATGGAACCACGTTCCAAGCTCCCAGGTGAGCCGACGATTTGACCCTCTCTCCTTCCCCCCCCCCCCCCCCCCTCCCCTCCCGCTGCGCAGGAACGGCAAGTGCAAGAAGATCGAGGAGGGCCAGGAGTGCCTGCAGGGCATGCGTCTGCGGCAGTACCACATGCTGTGTGGCGCGCTGCTGCGCGTGTGGAAGCGCGTGGCCGACACGGTCGCCGACGTCACCAGCACCAGCATCCTGCAGATCGTCCGACTCAAAACCAAACAGCACAACAAGCAAGTCGGTGAGTCGAGAGACCGGTCGGCACGTCTCAACCGAATGCCCGGACTCTCCCTCCCGTTAACCGGCCTGCAGCCCATCACTAATTCAAAAATGTTTTGCCTGCATGTTTGAATGTATGCACGTCAATTATGGCTACCATTCTACTCCTGGTCGTCCCTGGAAGGAAGGACCGCCCCCCACTTTGGGTTCCTTCCCAAGATTTCTTCCTTGATAGTTAAGGGAGTTTTTTTCTTGCCCTCTGGGGGGCTAGGGTCAGGCGGGGGTTGTCCTTTAATATAGGGCCTGTTAATTCATATAACAGGCTATATCGAGACCCCCGAGACGAGGCCAGTGACTGGAGCCACACAAAAAGAATACTCTCAAAGTGCTCCATTGCACAAGAACAAAGGGCAGAGACGACATGAAAACAACTAAAACTAAGACAGGGAGGCTGCATGTACTAAAATTTAAACCTAGGCACAGAGAGGCTGCATAAAAACTCTTAAGGTTTAAAAGAGCAGTCTAGCCAAAAGCTTTTCTAAAAAGGCTTCACCGGTGACGTCGTGCCAATCGCAACCACTCAGGCAAAATTAACCAAATTCGGATTCAAAGTGTTTCTTGGACGTTTTACGATCGACGACCGCTCGTTTACGCAAAAACAAATCGCCTGGTTTGGCTAACTCGGAGCGTCCCGACCCCTTTCCCCCCCCCCTCTCTCGTTCCCCCCCAACCAGGCATCAAGATCCCGGAGAACTGCGTGGCGCGCGTGCGGGACGAGCTGATCCAGATGGACGAGGAGGTGAAGAAGCGGCGCAAGGAGAAGGAGCAGCTCCTGGAGCAGCAGCAGACGGACGACCGGCAGCGCAGGCTGGAGGCCAGCCGCCACCTGCTGGACGGCCTGATCGCCCACAACCACGGCGGCCCCAACCACGGCCGGAACCACCAGCCCATCGCCCCCAACCCGGGCCCCAAGCCCCAGGCTCTGAACCACAAGCTCCAGGCTCTGAACCACAAGCTCCAGGGCCTGAGCCAGCAGCAGCACCGGGCCCAGCCACACGGCGTCTCCCAGCTGTCCCTCCAGAGGGCCAAGGCGGTCCAGGGCCAGGTCTCCTTACAGCGGGCGGCGTTGGCGGCCCAGAGCCAGGCCCGCCACTCGGCCCACAGGACCCCCAGTCACATCGCGCCACGGACCCAGAACCACCGGCCCCACAACGGCAGCAGCAAGGGCCCGGGGGCGCTGCCCAGCATGGCCACGCTCAGCTCCCATTTCCCCCAGTTCCCCCCGCGGCCCTTCATGTCCTCCTTCCCCTCGCTGAAGAGCCACGCCCTGGCGTCCCAGGCCCTGCTGGCCAACCCTTCCTCCTCCTCCGTCGGCGCTCCCTCCAAAAACCCCCTGGAGGACATCTTGGACCTGACCATGAGCTCGCCTTCCCACTCCCCCGACAGCACGGAGGGGGGGCTGGGCCTGGCCGGGCCCCCGGGGGCCTTCGGGGAGGACTTTGGCCTGGAGTCCCTGATCTCGCCCAACGCGCTGGGCCTCCACCACCAGCTCTCCGCCCAGACCCAGCAGCAGCAGCAGCATCAGAAGCAGCAGCAGCCGTCGCCCCTGCTGCAGCAGCTCCAGCAGCCGAGGCTCCAGCACCAGCTCCAGCTCCAGCTCCAGCAGCAGCAGCAGGAGGGCGGGGGGGGCCTGCTGGGGGATGGCGGCAGCAGCCAGCCCGACTTCCTGGACTTCTTGGACCCGCTGTCCTTCGGCATGGCCCCCCACCCCTCCTCCTCCTCCACTACCTCCGCGGCCCACCTGTCGCACGCGGCCCGGGGGCTGCACGCCGCCGCCGCCGCCGCCGCCGCCGCGCTCGGCCCGTCCTCGCCCTCGCCCTCCCCGGCCTCCCTCTTCAGCTCGGCCCCCTCGCCCTCCTCCCTCTTCTCGTCCCCCGCCTGCCTGCACCCGCCCGCCGACCCGTCACACAACGGCCACTGCGGCAGCCCCGGCACCCTGGACGTGCGGGAGGTGCTCAACAGCATGCTCCTCGACAGCAACGACCGCAAGTCCGTCATCAAGTACCGCCCCCCCGAGTGACTCGCCGCCGCCGCCGCCGCCGCCGCCGCCGCGCTCTGACTCGGAACCTTTTTGCGTCGCGTCTGCTGCTGTGTCTTGAGCGCGCCCATCGGACCACCTCCCGGGCCCCCCTCAGGGCCTATAGTCTCATCACTGCCTGTCCCGACCCCCCCCCCTGTCCCCCCCGTCCCCCCCCGTCCCCCCGACCGTGTTTCCATCCAACTCCAGTGTTCTGAGCGAACAGTGCTGACTCTGTGCAGGGATTTTGTTAGAGAAAGAGGGGGGGTGGGGTTCTCTTGGTTGTGGTACCCAATAGTTTTCTTCTTTTTTTCTTTGTTATTTTTTTACCCCAAAGCGCCCCCCCCCCCCCCCCCCCCCCCCCCCCCCCCCTCCCCCGCACCCGCCACCCCTCCCGCCTCAACAGTGAAAGGCAGCTGTAACCGAAAATGGAGTTTTGCTGTTTGAGAAACATCTTGTGCTGTATGTGACGACTGGAGTGCACGCTGTCAGTTTGATGTTCATCGAGGGTGATCGCGGGGGTGGTTTTAGCGATAACACAGCGCCCCCCGCTGGCTCCATGTGGTATGAAGGGTGAAGTTGCTGGAACCAAAATGCCTTTTACCATTTGTAATAACATATGTTCTGTGATTTTCCGCCGGTATGTTTTCTTTCTTCTTCTTCTTCTTCTTCTTCTTGATTTGCTCCCTGGTCCTTTGACTCGACTGCAACACCCCCCCGTATGCAAGTGACTCCTCACATAATTGTGTGGAACTGGAAGACGCAAAAAGATGACTAAACCGCTTGTTTGGATAATTAGCCTCCGAATGGGTCTTCAACTTGTTCTTTTGTGGTTTCACCCCACCCCAACCCTTCCTCTCCCTCCCCCCCAGCGTCTGACCCGTGTATCTGTCTAGACTAGAGTGATGAATAGGGCGAGGGGGGAAAGCAGAATGCTGTTGCAAACAGTGCCTTTTGAATAAAATGAAAAAAAAATCAACTGAAATGCAGTCTTTAAAAACCCATATAGGCCTAATGTATAGATTTGTACTTCTTGACCGTTGTATTCTTTATTGTTTTGTTTTATTCCTAATTTATTCTGATATATATATTTGTATTTAACTCTTACCGCTCCCCCGGTGTTTGTGGTGATGGGTCTTCGATAAACATAACCTTTGCCCCACCCTGTTTAGCCTGTGTGTCTTTGTCTGTGTATCTGTGAAGCCTGCGCCCGTCCCCGTAGAAACCGGCCCCCCATCGCCCGGGTTTTCTCTCGCCGTAATAATAGGACGCGACGCCCTAGGCTGTGTTCTGATGTGGCGCAGGTAGGCAACGTGATGACTAGATTGGAAAATAAATGTGTCAAAGAAATTATTACCTCCCCCCCCCTCTTCCTCCACTGTCTTTCTATTAGCATATTTAGTGATGGGGCTCCTGGGGTGAGTTGATGTTTTGAAGTCTCAGGAACGTCTGGAGTGCTTTTTCCGTTTTTTTTTGTAAACCTTTCGACCAATATTGATATAGTCAGTTGTTCTTCTCGGTGCGTATCTTTACGATCCTATATATTTGCGAAACCCGTTGGGATCTGGCCATCTTTCGTTCCTTTTTTTTTTAGAGATGAATGCACTGTAGTTGATCCCGGCAATGACATGGCTGTGCAAACGCAACCAATCAAACAGCAATAAAAAAAAATATACAGATTCTACGTTTGTTAGGAAATAAGAAACAAAATCCTCAGTACTGTTTACGCTCGAGAACGGGCAATGCTTCTTGATCACCTGTGCGCGGTCTGGACTCAAACGTATTTCTCTGTTGTGCTCTCTAGTGTTGTGTTAAACCAGATGCATACAACCCTTTTTTTTATTATTGTAAAGAGCTGTGTCATGGGATGAAAGCAAATATGTTCCTAGATGTTTTGTCACCAATGTTAACGATGAAAGTGAATAATATTTATATTTAAGGGATATTTTAGATTTTAGATATGTTCTCCTGGTTAATAATGCATTAGTTATGGGAAGGTATGGTCAGGGATGTGTAAAATACAAATGGCTACAAAACAAAACAAATACAGTCTATTCTATTCTGCCACCAAATAAAGTCTCAGTGCTCTGTGCAACGACACAGAGACTGGGTTTCAGTCGTTCTCTCCTCAGACATTCTCTTAGCCTCAAGTGGAGGCATGGTCCCAGTGCGTAACAGATTCTGCCGGGACTATAGTTTGCAGAAAGATACCAAAGTATTCCACAGACAGTTACTGGCTTGAAGACATCTGATCTTTAATCAATCTCAGGAAAGAAAATCCCTCAAGTAGATTTATCAGCCAGATATCAGAGAGAAGTATATTTTCCCCTATTTACAGTGGTAGAAGTAACCATTACATCGGATTTCCATTTCTTTCTTTTTTTTTTTTGCTATTACACTCTGTTGAGAAATTCTCTTGCGGTATTATGTAATACCCTGATGTGATGCTTTAGTCATTTGTTTGTAAAATTGTTTGTGAAAATGTCTGGTTAAAAATGATTATGCCTTCCTAGGGCCACAAAATGGAATTTCTTTTGTTTTAAGGAAAACTATTTCCGCACTATTTCCCTCCTTTTTTATTAGTATTTCTTTGTTTAATTTTTTAACTCCTTGTTAAAGATTATTTGCATCTGGGGCTCCCCGTTGTTTATGCTGAATTTTTTTACGTTTACTCCACCACACAGTCTCAGACACAAGTTATCATCTTGATACGGCCCATTCTTTGAATACTTCTAGTGCTTCATTGTAACCCATCCATTGTAATATTCTCTTGAGTAAACAAAGGCTCTCCTCTCTGTTGCTTTAAGTTTGACGTCAGAGTCAAAGCTTTAAACGTCTTGGATGTGGAACGACACTGAGACAAAATACTACATTTTTAAGAACGTTGTTACTCTGTTAACTAGTGTAGTTTGGCGTTTCAGCCTATGTTTTTGTATAATTTTGCACTAAGAATGGCATAATCAAGTTACTGTTGTCCTGTTGGTTATGATGGAGATTTGCAAGCTTGTGTTCCTGACCTGAAGAATTGCTTCTTGTAAAGTGTAACCGACATACCTGTCGCCCCCTCTCCACCTTCTGCATATTATATAAATGTCTTCACATTCAAATAATTTATTGCTAACAAAAAAAATGAAACAAAAACATGCTACTGATTGTATGTATTTTTAAACAAAGACTATTTTTTTTTGTAAAAAAAAACTGTTCAGCAACTGTGTTCAGCACTTTTATTCTGGGTTGTGTTTTTGTTTTTCTATATATTTATAATTTAGATCGAAATGTGTATATATTGTAAAAAATTGTGCCTTTCGACTAATTCTTTTAAAAGTTTTCTACTCATAAAAGGAAGGAATATATCATATTGCAATCGTATCTTTGTAAACAAATAAAAATTTAAAGATTGTGGAAATAGTTCCCCATCTTTATTGACATTCTACATTTTAACTTATTGTGGTTTGCCAGGGGATGATATGTTGCCTTTGTCAGCCTATTCACTATTACTATTTAGTATCTATATTACTATTTACTCACCAACTTGAAGCAGATAGTCAAGTTTATTTGCATAGTCCCTAATCACAAATACAGCTTTAAAGGGTTAAAAGGGTAAGTAGGGCAAGTACAATCTCCAAAACCCAGTGGGAAGGAACCGCAGAGAAAAGGTATCACTCAAGGAAAACTAGCTGTTCCAGGCAGGCATTCAATGAAGAAGAGAAAATAACAGGTAAAAAATACAAATTAATGGTTTAATTTAGGCGAATATACAGGGTTCATGAAGTTATGAAGTAATGAAAAACTATCATCTGAACAGCGTGAAATGAACCTGAAAAAAACAATCGTAGATCAGTTCATGTGGGGCTGGTTCGAACTCCTACAACTGTCATCAAAAACTTGGAGGCTGGCGAAAGGAACCACTAGAGGGTAGTGTCGTGTAAGTAACCACTGCCTCCTGTCCAACAGCTAAAGTACAATCCAAAAAACAGTAAAACGGATATTCCTTATAAGGTCAGCGCGTATCGTGGACTGTCATTGGCGCGTGGTTCATTATACAGTTTGCGCTGCCTACGTGATGACGTAATGAAACTCACCTGGACTCGTCACCACTAAAAGCCACGCCCCTGGTCCACAGGTAGAATGAATCACTTTAAACTCTTTATTTGTCAGTCTGCGTAATGTGTTTTCGAGAAGAGTGAACAGGCTACTTGATCGTTTGGACAGTCTTGGATATTGCAACAAAAAAAATACAGGTATGGTAAATGCTGCTTAGAAATCGAAAATAGAAAGTGACAGATTCGAGCAGGAAATGGAAATATTATATTGAAGTATTTGTCAAAGTATGAACAGCTTTGTTTTAAAGGGGTTTAGCCAATAGTTATCCAAGTAAAGCAATCATGTTACATCCTACATTTGGCACGATCTTATATTCCATAATCTTTGTTTTGGCTTTAGATTCGTCGCCACATTTGCCATATGACATAACAACGTGTACTGTGTGCGATAATGTTTATCTTTGCACGAGCACGCGCGCGCCAAAGTAGGGGGGTCTCCAATGAAGAGCCCCGCTGCCTTGGTCTCACCTTTCTGGTTCTGCCGCACATGCAAGTTTCTGCTTGCCTCAAAGAAAGTTTCACAACAGTTTCGACTCTGCATTCCAAAATACCTTCCTATATCGGTCCAAGGTATTTGGCTATGAAGATAATCGTGGGCTACTGTACTTTCTGTACTGTACCTTTTTATAAGGCATCGCGATGGAATTATTGATCACTGCAATATTGATATAACCTTGTGTTGTGTTACTGTGTTGTTGCTCTGTGTTGCATGCATACCGCAGGGTAGAAGTTGGTATGGGTGAGAGTTGTGTTGCTCTGAACCAGCGAGTGAGGTTGACAGTTGCCATCTTCCACTTGTTAGTGGAAGCGAGAAGAGGTCTAGTTTATCCACTTCTGTGGCTATTGGGTTAGGAATTACTACGATACTTTAGGCTCGCTTCCAATCACTTAAGTGGCATACTCCTGTCATCCATCGTCTTTGTATGATGCCTATCAGAAATAGAAAGACGCATGTCACACAATGTGTTATTATTTTTCATCATAAGGCTCTTTCAGTCTTCGTCATATGTCGACCTGTAAGATACTTCAGCAATAACCAAATCCAAGACGGCTTGGGTGGGTAAAACATCACTGTTTTGCATATTTGACCACAGTGAGTTTCTTCCTTTAGAGATGCTAATGTTTGCTTCATAGTTGGACTAGCATGCGCACAGTTCTTGTCTGAGTGACAAGCGAGGGGTTATTTGTTTGCCTACTGAAGAGAGGCACACCTTGGCTTCCTCTGTGTCCCGCTACTGGCTAGTGTCTACTTGGATTACCTCGTTTTTCCTCAGTACACCCTTCCTCTTACTTTCAATTGTTTGAGCAGCTTATTATTTCCCCCAATGTATTAATGATTCAGTGAGGGAAGCCAAGTAGTCTAAAGACCTTCTGTTGGACACGACTGGGTCAAGCAACGTCCAGTCAGGTCCTTTTTTATATATTAACCCTCTCACATGTCATACTCTGAACCGAGGCAGTATAAACAACATCATCTGCATAGTAGTATCAGTGTATTTTGCACAGATCAAAAATTAACTTTTTGTCTGTTTACTTGCCGGACGAGAAAGATCTACTGGCCAAGCAAATTGTTTTATTATGTAACCCTGAATTTGTTTTACTGCCAAATGCCAAATAGTCAAATTAATCTGCCATTGGCTGCCAGGTGTTTTCTTTTTGGACCCTAAATACACAAGCACCTCCCAGACCTGTACCGGCCAGTGTAAAGGACCAAACTATATATTTAGTGTCCAGGCCACATAAATTATAACAGAGTTGACCGCTGACACTTTTGAAAGCGAGAAGTTTGCCCTCCAAACGACATCATGCACCCAGAACCCTGCTTGGCCCCAGAGCAATTCCAAGGGCCACAGCATTGTGCATTACTTTATAGGGAACCCTGAAACTTTACTCGGTAAGCAGACCCTACCCCCTGTCAATTATTAACGGTCCACTGTTCTCATTCCCCCTACGTAACCATGACACCAGAAGGCACAAACCTCCAGCCAGCAGCCTGGGACATACCAGTAGCTGTCCTAACGACAGGCGGACACACACACACAGGACTGGCAGTGTGTGGCCGTGGACGTTGGTTCGCATTGCAACGGAGTAATTTGTGCGTAATGGCCGGATTTTGGAATGTGACGCTTCTCCTCCGGTGGGGAGCAGGGACATAGGCGGTCCTCCGGTTTCTCTGTATTTGCATGGGTTTGGTGGACAGTCGGACTTTGGTGATTGCCTTTTTTCAGAAGGGCTGGTGTTCTGACCTCTTTGGTCCGTCGCTGCTGGTTGCTTGTACGTTGGCGGTCCGTAGCAGAGGTCAGCAGGCAGGGTTTGGGTCGCGAGTATGAATCTCGCTCAGCGGAGGAAACTGATGAAGCACTTTGGCTCCTTGCCACCGGAGCCTGCACCACCTCTCATGGCCGTACCTGTAAGTGTGCAGCTCACCAGCACCCTCACCGTGGATAATAGTGATTCGGTTGGAATGCTGGATTGTTTTCACCTTCCTCTCCTCAGCAGCTGCATTTAGATGATGGACAAAGATTGTAGTATTCTGTATTTTTTACCACAATTGGCAATTTTTCACCATTTAGAAAATGGCATTTTTTTGGTACGCAATGGCATGTTGGTGGCAGATCCTTAAAGTAGATTTGCATGAGACTAACAAATCCATAGCCATCTTTTTTATTTATCTTTATTTTATTTTTAAAGTTCGACATTTTGTGTTTTATAACAATAACATGCATGACTCGCTGTATACCTGGCTCGTTATGACGTTTGACACTTAAGGTGTGCCAGGTTCCTGACTCGGGTTAATGGTTATCTATTACCATACTACAACACAACGCAGCATAGTGCCACCTTTAATCTGCGGTGATAAAGGCCAGCGGAGCCACAGCCTGGGGAGGTGGGCATAGCAGGAGGCGGGGGAGGAGCCCGTCAGGTAGGGCTAGATGTTTTCCTTCCCCTTGTATACTGAAAGGAAAACACTGCTGTGCATCAGGTATTCATTCCCTCTGGATTATCGGGTTACAGCTGGACAGGGGCCAAGTCACACGAGGTACCACACCGGGGTCTGGCTCCGGCAGGAAGTGTTTGCCGAACAGTCAAGGATCTGGGATTTTTCCCTTTTTCTCTTTTTTCCTCTTGGTGGAAGCTTCTGGTGTTGTGGTGTGTCACCCTAGGCCACATAGAGCACTGCTTGTTTGAAGAGTGCCAAGCTCTGCAGGTGTGCAGTGGCATAGAAAGCCCAGTTTTGGGGGAGGGGGAAATGGAAGTGAGATTCAAAGAACAAGGGGTAAGTGGTCTCCAATGCAAAGCTCTGTTGGCTCGGGATCAACCTCCCAATGGCATCCAGCAAAGTGCTCTTGATCGGTGTAACTTCATCAGTCTATAGCTCATCGTCCCTGGGTCATAATCCTTTGGCTCTTGGGCTCAGTGTGTTGGTGAGCTGGCTTTACAGAGGACCTCAGAGACTCCCACAGGGCCCTAGGCGTCCAGGCGGCTACGCCCTGTGTCCGCCATGTTTGCCTCCAGCCTGACCCCAGTCACCGTCGGGGAGTTCCCAGGATTGGGTAGCCTATCAATAGGATTCTGAACTTAGCTATGGAGGGAGGGCAGCTTGTTGGCTGATGCTGTTGACATCTTTTTGATGTGGGCTTTGTTGGGCCAGTATTTGTGACTGGTGGGATTCAGGAGGACATGGAAATGGTGTGTGCACATGATTCAAATAGTGTGGTGAGTTTTAAGGCAGCCGGTCAGTTTCGACGAAAGGCCCTGGACTCGAATCAACAGCATCAGTAAATGCATGGCTGATATCCACCTGGACATCTGTAGTTCAATAGAAACCTCATGTAATGATACAACTAATCATTTTAATCCCTCCTTTCCATTGCCAGTGTTCAGGCTGATCTATTGACCTGCTGTTGAAGTCCTCCTGTTCAGCATTTACAAAGTGAACTTTTTAAACCTTGTCCCCTTTTGGCTGTTTGTTTGTGTTTGTGTTGACGGTGTTTTGAATCGTTGCCGTTCTAATCAGTGTATTTAGCCTCTCTTCGTTCCGCTAAGCGTGACCCTTTTCGCTATCATGTGACCGGTTTCACCGAGATAAGCTGGTGGGGGGGCAGCAGACCTTGGAATGGCATGGAGCTCGTACACTTATCAACACCCTTATCGACACGTATACGTTACACATTCGCGTTGCCGGGGGCCTTTGTCGACTATGGCATATCTGACGATGTTCGAGAGGGATTACCTTTGACTAAGTACCGTGCTCGGCGAAGGAGAAACTTCCTAGACTGCGTTTGTCTACTTCCTAGTACAGTACGGCAGTTAGTTGTTTGTCTCTCCTGGCTCCACCTTCCCTTCCCTGATTTCCCTGGGGAGTGATGAAATCCTCTGGCTCCGCCTACCCAATCTCTCCCAGCACTGTGCAATTTGACAACCATTCTGTTCCATTGTGTAGGTGTTGTCCGACTCCTTCCTAACCTAGACGGGTAGCGACCACATTTTGTAAGCTCAGTGTGCACCTCACCCAACCACAACAAAGTTAAACTGCAATTAGGGTAATCATTGATGCATACAGGTGTATGGACCTTCGCTTAATGTATACCGAAACTCCGCAGCAGACTCCCAACAGTACCTGTGGTTGTTACCGATGGTCTTTTATGTGTATTTTCGTGTTAATCATCAACCCCCTGGTCAAACAAACGACCTACTGTTCACAGGTCATCGCATGCCACTCCCATAGTCCCCGGTTGTAAAAATGTTTGCGGTGTTTGGTTCAGTGGCTGGAGAACGTCAGTGTTCGCCTCCTGGCTTGTGTCGCCCACTCCTCTCCCCATGTTTTCCCTCACTCCCAGCATAGGCCGCGGTCTGTCTTGACATGTGGCCAACAATACCTCACTGTTCTCTCGAATAGCTCGCCCAGTGCTGGTTTCGGTCTCTCTACGGCGCTTATACGTATCGCCCTACGTCACCGGCAAGGGCCCCGTGTGGCGTGATGGGACCAGCTTCACGGGCGAGGGTTCGAAATTAGGTGGTATGTGGGAGATGTCAGACATGATTGGTATGTTGTACAGCGACTGGAACAATAGTGCGCTGGCGGCAATGTCTCCCGGCGGGTCATGCTAAGCGTGGTTAGCCAGCTGCTAGAATGCTGAACGATCAACGGCTGTGTTCTCAGGGATACTTGAGCGGTCTCTGTTCTAGAGTGACAATAGCACGTCAACGGGCAGAGGAATACAATCTACAAAGGCCTCCTGACGCAATGGCACCCGGGGCCAATATTTGACTACAAAATGCAGTCTAGAGGCAGACGGGGAGGGAGGGAGGGAAGGGGGGGGGGGGGGGTGGGGGGAGTGTCCCCTACTCTATACATTGTACTCGCGTAGCCTGGGTTTACTGAACCTACACACAGTGTCGTATATCGTCAACACCACAGGGACTCAGGGGCGTGCGTGTGTGCATGTGTGTGTGTGTGTGTGTGTGTGCGTGTGTGTGTGTGTGTGCGCGCACACATACAAGATAATCCCTCCCCCATACCTGTTTGACAGGACTAAGACAGGTGACGGCATGCTTCGTAATCACACACAGAAAGATCCTGACACACTCGCTCACACACACAACTTCAGGTTAACCCAAACCAACTGTCCATAATATAGTGCAAAGGTTAATGGTTGTCTTTTGTTTTGGTTATTTCTTTACTCTGCTTTTCTTGTGTCTGAATTCGATTTTTATTTCATTGTGTTTCCCTTCAGAAACCAGGCATGGAAGAGTTGATGATATGGGAGCAGCACACCATCACACTGAACAAAGTAAGCAAAGTCTCTTTCTCTCATCTACATGTACAGCTACACGTCTGAGTAGTGTATCCGAACACACACACACACACACACACACACACACACACACACACACACACACACACACACACACACACACACACACACACACACACACACACACACACACACACACACACACCACACACACACACACACACACACACACACACACACACACACACAGAGAGAGAGACACAGAGACAGAGAGAGAGAGACACAGAGACACAGAGAGAGAGAGGAGGAATTCAGCTGGGTCACACCCTGCTGCCCAGCTCTGGTTCGATGGACGCCCTTGAATGCTAATGGAATGTGCTTTCTCTCTTTCGCTCTGTCTCTCTCGCTCTACCCCTCTATTTACCTTTAACATGCTTTCTCAACCCCTTTTTTTTTTTTTTTTTTTTTTCACCTTTTCAAAAAATTCATCTGCAATTACTCCTCTCCAAATGTCTTCTTTTTTTCTTCTCCTTCTTTTCTTCTTCTTTGTCTTTTTCGATTCTTTCGACGCCAGGACCCCAAGATGGGGTTTGGCTTCGCCATCTCCGGCGGCCGGGACAAGCCCAGCCCAGAGTCCGGGGACACGGCCATCGTGGTGTCTGACGTGCTGCCCAACGGACCGGCCATGGGCAGGCTGTTGTGAGTAACTCCATCTCTTTCCAAACCAGTTGCACGGCTGTATGCTCTTTATATTATTCATGAAATCATCAAAAACGAAAGTATAGAGACAGACAAAAGGCACAGAGCATCACATTGGTAACATTAACATGCCTCTGTCCACGCAGCACCAAAGACAACATCGTCATGGTCAACGGGGTTTCCATGGAAAATGTCTTCTCCAACTTCACTATCCAGAACCTCAGGTCATGTGGACAGACGGCCAACGTGGTGAGTACGATGGTTAGATGTCATCCTTTCTCTTTCTCTTTCTCTTTCTCTCTTTCTCTTTCTCTTTCTCTCTATGAACCACTCTTACTCTAACTCTATTATACCCTCACTTTCTTTCTTTCTTTCTTTCTTTCTTTCTTTCTTTCTTTCTTTCTTTCTTTCTTTCTTTCTTTCTTTCTTTCTTTCTTTCTTTCTTTCTTTCTTTCTTTCTTACCCTCTCGCTCTCACCCCTCTCCCTCTCTCTTACCCTCTCGCTCTCCTCCTTCTCGCTCTCCCCCTCTTCCTCTCTCTCTCCCCCCTCCCGCTCTCTCCCCCCTCTCCCTCTCTCTTATCCTCCCTCTCTCTTAACCTTTCTCTCTCTTACGCTCTCTCTCTCCCCCCTCTCCCTCTCTCTTACCCTCTCTCTCTCCCCCCTCTCCCTCTCTCTCTCTCTCTCTCTCCCCTCTCTCTCTCTCTCTCCCCTCTCTCTCTCTTACCCTCTCTCTCTCCCCCCTCTCCCTCTCTCTTACCCTCTCTCTCTCTTACCCTCTCTCTCTCTCCCCCCTCTCCCTCTCTCTTACCCTCTCTCTCTCTCTCCACCCCCTCTCCCTCTCTCTTACCCTCTCTCTCTCTTACCCTCTCTCTCTCTCCCCCCTCTCCCTCTCTCTTACCCTCTCTCTTACCCTCTCTCTCTCCACCCCCTCTCCCTCTCTCTTACCCTCTCTCTCTCCCTCTCTCTCCACCCCCTCTCCCTCTCTCTTACCCTCTCGCTCTCCCCCCTCTCTCTCTCCACCCCCTCTCCCTCTCTCTTACCCTCTCGCTCTCCCCCCTCTCCCCCTCTCTTACCCTCTCTCTCCACCCCCTCCCCCTCTCTCTTACCCTCTCGCTCTCCCCCCTCTCCCCCTCTCTTACCCATTCTCTCTCTCCCTCCCCCCCCAGACGGTGAGGCGTCCCCGTAAGATCCAGCTGCCTGCGAGCACGCGGCCGACGCGCGCCGTCTCCCACTCCAACCTGCTGGACAGCGACGCCCTGACGCGCCGGCCCCGGCGCTACTCGGACGGCAGCGACAAGGGGCGCAGCCGGCAGCGCGCCCGCAGCAACACGCCCGACCGCAACGGCCACAGCAACACGCTGCCGCTCATGAACACCAGCTACAAGCGACTGCCCAACAACGAGGTGGCGGAGAAGCCCATCAAGGCCACGCTGCTGAAGAAGAAGCTCAACGACGGTACGCCGCGGAGAGCTAAAGGGCTAACAAGCTAAAGGGCTAGCGAGCTAATAACAATGATAAATTCGATTTAATGTAGCGCTTTTTCTAGGACTCGAAGTCTCTTTACACTGAGGGGCGGTGGTGGTTAAACACACAGCAGACATGCAGCACTGATGTACAGTAGAGAAAAGATGGGTCTTGAGGCGGGATTGGAAAACTGGGAGGGACTCTTGAGTCTCTGTCTTGGGGGAGGGAACTCCAGAGCCTGGGAGCTGCCCTGGAGAAGGCTCCACGCACTCTCACGCTTTGTGTCTGGCGGCTCGAGAGAACGCAGGGTAGCGTCGTGGGCGAGGGTGTTCGACCACCGGCCGAATGGTACCAGGTTCGATTCCCAGTCGAGGTACACGGCCAAGCTATTGGTGGCCTAGAGAGCCAAAGGCATGAAATCGAGATAAGGGTTAGGAAACGTGACTCTACGGAAGTCTACAAAACAGTAACTCAAAATATGCATTAGACCTTGACTAAATATGGCTCTTAGAGGATGGTTAAAAAAGTCAATGTTTGACCGCCAGCGTTGGAATAGTTTTGAGTGTACCTTTTTTATTTTTGTCCTAAGAACCCGTTCACATTGATTTGATTTGTGCGTGGCGTGTTCCTGTCTATTAGAGTACGGATTGAAGCTGGGAAGCCAGATCTTCATCAAGCACATGACCGACACGGGCTTGGCTGCCAAGGAGGGCACCTTGCAGGAAGGAGATCTCATCCTCAAGGTACGACCCTGGGGGGGGTCGGGCCCAAAACGGCCGACGCTTCACATGACGAAGCGCATCATGAAACACCTGCATCAGCCCTGACTGTAAACACGCTGTATTTAAGCATCAACTGCCTGTAGTATTACTATCATTAGTTCATCATATCAGAAAATATTAATCGTAACTATAAAATAGTATTGTATACAATTGATATCAACCTTGTTTATATAATTTCTAGTTAATTCAAACACATAAACTTTGCTGCCTATATCTTCCCATGAACATGCTCTTAATTGTAATTAATTTTATTGACCAAAGTATCCGAAGAAGAAGTTACTCCTCATCAACAGCATTGTCCGCATTAAGACGAATGTCTTGGTTGTTTCTTCTCCAGATCAACGGCATGACCACAGAGAACCTGTCCCTGCTGGAGACCAAGCACCTGGTGGAGAAGAGCCGGGGCCGGCTCACCATGACGGTGCTCAGAGACAGCCGCAAGTTCCTGGTCAGCATCCCCGAGGTGGTGGACAGCGCCCCCAACAGCGAGGAGGACCGTCGCCACGACAGCAGCTCCGAGCTGGAGGGTGGGTCGCCGCGGTGATGAGCGATGGGAGTCTTGGATCAGTGAATCTATTGCCCTATCTTAGAGGAGAGAGAGAGTGCTTATGGGTTTTTTTTTCTACATTATTTGTTTTCCAGACATTTCGGACCTTGACATGGACATGCCTTCTCCGAAAGAAAGAGTTTCCCGGCATCCAACGAGAGAAAGAACAGCACGAAGGTACGCACGCACACGAACACGAACACGCACGCACAAAGCCCTTTTCTCCTCCACACATTCTCTTTTTGAACGTTATGAAAAATAGCAAAAAGGTCTTATTATTTGATTTGTAACTGCTGTTCTTCTCCGATGGTAGAACACGAACCCAAGTCCTGCCTCCAGCCAAGTCCCGAGACTCCTCCCCCATACGCTCCACCCTCAGCAGGCCTGCAGCCCGGCCCCCCTCCTCTCGCAGAGGTCAGTCCTGCAGCCCCCCCACCAACACCACCCACTATCACCACAACAACACCACCCACCATCACCACAACACCACCCACCATCACCACAACACCACCCACCATCACCACAACAACACCACCCACCTACCACAACACCACTCACCACCACCAAAACACCACCCACCATCACCACAACACCACCCACCACCACCAAAACACCACCCACCACCACCATTGTAACATTCACATAATGAGGTGGATGGAGGTATTTGATCCCTCAGTGCCTGCAGTATCAGAGGGTGGCGTTAGCAGGTCACTCCCGCGGCCCGGGCGTGTTAACACTGGGACTGTTGGCAGGAGAAAGTGTTTGTCTACCAGAGCTTCAGCTCCGCGGCGCTGTGAGAAATCACTGCAGCGTTCCCTGAGGTTCCTTCGCCTTCTGTGGCAGCAGAACCTGTTTGCCTTCCTGGAATTGCCGGGAGGGAGGGGGAGAGAGAGTGGGAGAGGGAGGGAGGGAGAGAGAGAGAGAGAGGGAGAGAGAGAGCGCTGGAGAGATCCTAACAAAGACAGGCCGGCAGATGTTGTTTCACACAGATTCACAATGGGACGTTGATTTGCAATAACGTGTGTGTGTGTGTGTGTGTGTGTGTGTGTGTGTGTGTGTGTGTGTGTGTGTGTGTGTGTGTGTGTGTGTGTGTGTGTGTGTGTGTGTGTGTGTGTGTGTGTGTGTGTGTGTGTGTGTTTCTCCAGCCCTGAGTGAGTCTGAGTCGGACCACAGTCCCTCCCCTCCACCTCCCACCCGGAGAGGAGACACCATCGATACAAGGGATAAATACAAGTGAGCACAATCCTCCTCATTCCAGGATTCTTCTTCGTTAAGAATACACACATATAGTTTAGGGCCTCTTACATTTCACGTAGTTTGTTAAACATTAACCCACTCCAAACGATTTTGTGTGTTTTGTTGATGGATGACTATTGCTTTGTCATTATTCTAACTAAATGGTTACTTGTTCTGCTACTGCCAGCACGCCCATTGTTTCGACATCTTGTCTCTCTCTGAGTACAAGTTTCATGAAAACTGTTATCGGACCTCAGCACTGGCCATGTGCAAACAAACTAAACCTCACTACATGATGTAGAGAACGGTCCTGATCATGATTCTTTCTTTCTTTCTTTCTTTCTTTCTTTCTTTCTTTCTTTCTTTCTTTCTTTATTTTTCTTTCTTTCTTTATTTTTCTTTATTTTTCTTTCTTTCTTTCTTTCTTTTTCTTTCTTTCTTTCTTTCTTTCTTTCTTTCTTTCTTTCTTCCCCCCCCCCCCCCCCCCCCCCCCCCCAAGGAGTCTCTCCGGTCTGTCCATGCTGCCCGACCCTCGCTCCTCCCCCATGGCCCAGAAGTGGGCCCCCCCCCGCACCACCTCGGCCGCCTCCAAGCCCCGCAAGCCCGTCTCCGAGTCGGACTCGGACCAGAGCGTTTCCCCTCCCCGCCTGCGGCAGGAGAGCCCCCGGCCCAACTCCAGATACAAGTAGGGAGACCCCTCCGTTCAGCCCCCCCCCCCCCCCCCCCCCCCCCCCGTTCAGTTAAAATGTGACCTCAAACCGAATCGAGATTGGTAGCTCTGAGGCTGGACCAGAGGAGAATGGTCTGAGGCTGGACCATACTTTATCTGACCCCCCCCCCTCTTCCAGGGTTCTCCCGGACATGCCCCTCCCCGTGATGAGGGCGTCCCCCATCAATGTTCGCCAGGAGCCCCTACGCCGTGTCAGCTCCCCGGTCAGAGCACCACCCCCAGGTCAGCACGCACGCACGCACGCACACGAAAATATTGCACGGTACTTGAGTGAAAACGAGGGACATATGTTCTGTATTTAGTCAACAAGGTATTCATTCATGTGTTCAAGGCTGATCACTTATCTTAGAATAAATATTTGGATTCTGCTACGAAAGAACACCGAGAACCGAGTGGCTCTATGAGTACACTGACTGAATTAGTTTGGGGTTTGTTTTTTTTGGGTTTGTACCAAACGATCAAAGCTACCGCTAACTCATGTCACAGCTGTCAAACGGCAACCCTCTCCTGATGCACTCCTCTCAATCACAGCTTCCTCAATCTTGAGACACATTTTATGCAACTAACCTGTCACACATGACCAGTATACCAGATCAGGGCAGGGCAGGATGTGATTCATCCACCTGATGTAACCCTCTACCTCTCTTTCTCCCTCCCCCTCCACCACAGACTCTGAGTCCGAGTCAGACGAAAGCACTAACTACCCGGCGAGGCAGGGCACACACTACAACCAGGACTCGCGGGATAAATACAGGTACAGATGATTGTCTGTCCCGCCCCCATCCTCTAGCCCCGCCTCCATTCTGCTATCCCCTCCCCCAAGCCTTCAACAGGACCAGGGGACAATTATGCACTCTGACCGCTCAGATTTACATGGGCTTATAGCTTGGATTTTTTTGCTTTTTGTGATATCCGCTTAAATTACTCACTATTGTGAGATTGTTAATTTGTTAATATAAATTGATTTTTGCTGAAATTGCTTGTTTTTAAAATTGAAAAGCCTCCTAATCTTATTTTTTTGTTAGTTTTGATATTTTTTTGTGTTTGACTGTGTACCACGTGATATGGTGTGTATCTCTGTTGACTTTGTGAGCTGATTTTCAATGACCAATAAAAATAAATGTGAATTACCTTGAACCTCTTCCTCTACTGTATGTGGCCATGTGTTGATGAGAAACGGGACATTCACCATATCCCCTATTTTATACGGAAACCCTTTTAAAATTTCAATAGAACATAAATTTGATAAATGTGTTACAAAACCAAAACAAAACACTATCCGGAATCGAACAAGACCGCGATTGATCTCAGTAAAAACCGATAACGAATCAATTGGTATTGAACTCAATGATATTCTGTTGAGTGTTAACGATGTAAGTCGTCAACGGGATCGCAGCCCCGCCAAACGCTGAGGTGAATATGTAATACTTCATCATACTCATCGTCTCATCAATAATCATACCAGCCACCGCCCTTTCCAAACGTCACTCAGGCCTTGTCATCTTCCCTCACTCCCACCTCCCTGTCGTTTCTTCCAGAGTCCTCCCAGAGCTAGCCAGCGCGGTGGCCCTGAAGGCGGCCCCGAAGCTGGCCCCTAAGCCCCGCTCCTGGTCCCCGCCCACCGCCAGTGCCTTCCCCACCACGCTACAAAAACGTGTGTGTGTGTGTGTGTGTGTGTGTGTGTGTGTGTGTGTGTGTGTGTGTGTGTGTGTGTGTGTGTGTGTGTGTGTGTGTGTGTGTGTGTGTGTGTGTGTGTGTGTGTGTGTGTGTGTGTGTGTGTGTGTGTGCGCTTTTTATTTGATGCAGATATTAGCATTTCAAGCTAGTTCTTGGTTGATCGTAATGGCTGCCTTCTTTTGATGAATGTACTCCAATCTGAAACATTTTTTGGGGTTATTAACATCTCTGTCATGCGATGGCGTGTCGTTTTTCCTCTCCAGCCGCGTCGGACTCTGAGTCGGACGTGAGCTACAGCTCGGTGCCCCAGAGGAGGGGGTCCTCCGAAAGTGGGGGGTCACACATGCTCCAGGAGCGCTACAGGTGAGCTCTCCCAGCGGGGTGACTTCTGTCCACCTCGTTCCTCAAAGCTCTAACCCTACACCCTGGCCCGACGTCTCCTGTTCCTCGTCATACCAAAGCCAATGAAACCATACATCCGACGTACACAGTGTTTAATAGAAACCTGAGGTCAGAGCGACCATTTTGAGATGCTATGTTTGTTATCTTGATCTGGGATACGTTTTTTCACGATTGATCCAAAACTCAACATTTTGGCTGCTTGATATTTCAATGGAAATGGAAAATTAAAAACTTGTTTGATCCCGTGCTCGGTTATGCAACCGTCTGAGTGCACGGATGTGTAGGGCGGTGACACACCATGCTACCACACTACTCGTTGCTCCGGCTGAAGCACTCAAAGAAGCGTCTCCACGCATACATACATGACCTCGAACTGCATCACATGACATGTCTCAACGTAGATGCAAGATCGGTTGTTTTATACCCCCCCCCCCCCCCCCCCCCATCTCTCTCTCTCCTTCAGGGTGTTACCGGAGACACAGTCGGCCCCGCTGAGACACACGGCCTCTAAAACCTCAGCAGCAAGCAGACCCACTCAGGACGGTCGGTACCCCCCCCCCCCCCCCCCCTTCCTCTCTAACACGCGTGCTCGTCTCTCCAGGGTGATATCAGCCCCCTTAACCCGCGCAGTTCTGCTCCTTCTCCTCTTGTACAGATTCCTCCGGGTCCGACCAACTCCGCCACCTCCGGAGGTCTGGCAGTTCGGAGCCAGGGAGCCATCACGGGTAACGTCACACCGAACGTCGCCAACGCACTCGAAGAGACACCCGTCGTCCGTCGTTACCCGTTTCCCCTCATGTTGAATATCGAGGATTAAAACCGTCGTTTTGGGAGGAGTGGCGTTAGCTCACAGTACACGCAATGTGTATTCAAATTTTGTTAGCATTATCATTGAAAACTTAATTCCCTCGTAGTCTTAGTTTTGTATCAATAGTTCTTATAGTGTTTATAAAACTAAAACTCAAGAAATGTCTTATTTTCCAACACTCAATCGAATGTTTAAAAGGGCGATTTCAATTTACTTCCACGTAAACATCAAACTGTCAAAATTCAGCGTTGATCTATGTTATGTTGTACTGCCCCTAATTTTTATGCTCAGTTCATATTAATCGATCCTGTCTTCTCCGCAGACCCCGTCCGTCTAAAAGCGGCACTTCTAAGTCTGGGGTTTCAGGAAAGAACAAGCCTGTCTCCTGTAGGTATCCATTATGGCTCTACTGCCCTACTGCTCCGTCTGTCTGTCTGTCTGTCTGTCTGTCTGTCTGCTCCGTCTGCTCCGTCTGCTCCGTCTGTCTGTCTGTCTGTCTGTCTGTCTGTCTGTCTGCTCCGTCTGCTCCGTCTGCTCCGTCTGTCTGTCTGTCTGTCTGTCTGTCTGTCTGTCTGCTCCGTCTGCTCCGTCTGCTCCGCCTGCTCCGTCTGCTCTGTCTGTCTGTCTGTCTGTCTGTCTGTCTGTCTGCTCCGTCTGCTCCGTCTGCTCCGCCTGCTCCGTCTGCTCCGCCTGCTCCGTCTGTCTGTCTGTCTGTCTGTCTGGCCTCATTGTGGCAGTGCATTAACAGCTTCCTTCTCCTTTCAGCCAAGCCAGTGGAAGAACCCCTCTACTCCTTGCCCCCAGATTCCTATCCGACACCCAACGTAGGGTGGGTGTCCGATATTTGAATTATTAAAGCAATACTCTCAATCAATTGTCATGATTTGGTGATGTGTGTGTAATTGATGTTCAATATGTAGGTCGATGTATGCGTCTATATATAGGGGCGGGATATTCTCGTGGTCAGGGTGTACGACTGCAAGCTGTAAGGTACTGGGTTTGATCGCTGATGAGTTCATTATCGTTAACGAAACTAACAAAATAATGAAAACATTAATTTTTTTATTTTTTTTAACAAAAAAGATTATTAATGAATTATTATAAAAAAATATATATTGCTAACTGAAACTGTATTGTGTGACAAGAAAACTAACTGAAATTGACAAAAATTAACTACATTATAAACAAATTTATTTTGTCCATTTGTCTTTTGTGGATAGTTGTTCATCTGTCCTGAGTGAATAAATTCTTTAAAAATGGCACGATGTTTTGTTGAATTTTTATCACACAATACCTTTTCTGATCCTTTTTTGATCTAGAATCTAGAAAAATACATATTACAAAAACAGACAAAGACCTGCCCTGAAATTGATAAAGTCTAAACCAGAACCAAGCACTTTCAAAACACTTGAACCAAACTGAATCCAATTTACAAATGACCTAGTGAATGAAAAAGCTAATAAAAAAAGCCAAACGATAACAACCTTGCTGATGACCACATCCTGCCTGCCGGCATCCTTTAGCAAAATGCCCTGACCCCTTCCTGCTCCTTAACGACCTGTTTCTGAGAGCACATATATGCATATGGTCTTAATGTTCTACATTGGTTCCTTTGTTTACGTTGTGCCTCCGACCTCCTAGGTATAGCTCCGACCTGCACACAGTGTCCTTCATCAAAGACGGCAGCATCGGTCTGAGGCTGGTGGGAGGCAACGACGTCGGCATCTTTGTGGGCGGAGTCCAGCCGAGTAGCCCCGCCCAGGAACAGGGGATGCGGGAGGGGGACCAGATCATGCAGGTAAAGACCTCAAACCCTGAAACCAATTCGACCAATCAGAATGGCTGCATGACTGCATTTAAAAATCTGTCTGAATTTTAAAATGTATGTATTTTATCTTTGATCTTATATCTTGCAATGTACTCTATAAAGTCAACGATATGTTATTTCTGCAGGTGAATAAAGTAAGTTATGTTTTTTTCTGCAGGTGAATAAGGTGGACTTCAACCACTTCACCAGGGAGGAAGCCGCCAACTACCTGCTCCACATCAAACACGGGGAGCCGGTGGAGATCTGCACGCAGAACAAGATGCACCGTAAGGACCACATGATACTCAACCACCATTTACTGCAATAAACAAGTCAGACTTCTTCCAAGTACAATGTAGCTATGATCCACTGATATGATGTGTTTGTGTGGGCCCATGCCCCCTCATGTAGCTATGATCCACTGATATGATGTGTTTGTGTGGGCCCATGCCTCCTCATGATCTACAGATATGATGTGTTTATGAGGGCCGATGCCTCCTCATGTAGCTATGATCCAATGATATGTGTTTGTGTGGGCCGATGCCCCCTCATGTAGCTACGATCCACTGATATGTGTTTATGTGGGCCGATGCCTCCTCATGTAGCTACGATCCAATGATATGATACGGTAGATGTGTTTGTGTGGGCCCATGCCCCCCCCCCCCCCCCCCCCCCCCCCCCCCCCCCACCCCCCACGGTGTGACTAACCGCGGGCCTCGTCTGTGCAGTCTACAAGAAGATCCTCAAGTCCAGCCTGGGCGACAACTTCTACGTGCGGACCCATTTTGACCACGAGGCGGACACCCCCGTGGGGCTGTCCTTCACCCGGGGGGAGGTGTTCAGGGTGGTGGACACCATGCACCGCGGCAAGCTGGGCAACTGGCTGGCCATCCGCATGGGGAACGACCTGCATGAGCTGGACAAAGGAACCATCCCCCACCAGGCCAAGTGAGAGCCCAGAAACTGCTTCACAATTCAGCCGATCTCTGTTGATTTTAATAAGATAATCTGTATAAAATATATAGTAATTACATATAGTTAATAAATGGTGTAGCATCTTATCCCAGCTAGCTTCGTTATAGGGGGAAGGGTTTAGCCTAACAAGTGTTATTGGTTGGCCCTTGGTTCCATGAACATCCTTACTGTACCGACAGCGATATATTGTTTCTTTTCTTCTGATCGATGTACTTATTGTAAATCACTTTGGATAAAAGTGTCTGCTAAATGCCCTAAATGTCAATGTAATATATACATATATATATATGCCTGAAATACTGAAAAGACATAGACCCCATGAATAATGTGCAGAAATGCCAGCGGCAGCATTGAGTAAGGCCTGCTGATGTCCCTCTCCCCAGGGCCGAGACGCTGGCCGTCATGGAGCAGGCCCAGCGGGCCAGCGGGGAACGGCAGGCCTCTGGGCCCAGGGCCGAGTTCTGGAAGCTGAGGGGACTCCGAGGGGCCAAAAAGAACGTCCGCAGAAATCGGGACGACCTTCTGCAACTTACCATCCAGGGCAAATTCCCTGCTTATGAGAAAGTGCTTCTCAGAGAAGGTTTGTGTTTAGTTTCCTTGTTGCTCTCTGAGGTCACATATCCTGGATCAATGGTTTTATTCATAAACACCCTCTGTTGACCTCTTGGATTAATTTTCAATGTTGACGTTCATGTCTCCAGCTAATTTCAAGCGACCAATCGTCATCCTGGGTCCTCTCAATGATATCGCCATGGAAAAGCTGGCTAAAGAAATGCCTGATGAATACGAAGTGGCAGGTTGGTAGACTTATTGTATTCATACCGTTAAGGTCAACGGTTAACGGTTAACGGTTTTATTTTTTTGTTCCTACACTCTCCTGTAACGCGTTTCCTCTTTTGTGGTCCATCAGAGATGGTTCCCCGTAGCGGTGGTGGTGACAGTGCCTCAACGGTCATTAAACTGGACACCGTCAGGGCGATCGCTGAGAAGGTGAGTCGTTGGACGTGGAAGTAGGACTGTATTGATTTCGATGTTCATCAACATTACATTTACATTGAGACGCTTTTATCCATAGAGACTTACAACAAGTTCATTTGTCAGGAGAAAGAGAAACAATATATTGCTGTCGGTACAGTAAGGCTGTGCATAGTTTTTATTATTAATTAAAAGGATCTAATTAAAGGATCTAAACAGAATCACATGAATATGAGCTTCTATCTCTGTGAAGAACAAGTTGTGTTGATCCGGTCTGCTGCAGGACAAGCACCCCCTGCTGGACATCACGCCCACTGCAGTGGAGAGGCTGAACTACATCCAGTACCACCCCATGGTGCTCTTCCTGGACCCTCACAGCCGCAAGGACATCAAGGCAATGAGGCTGAAGTACAGCCCCAACTCCAACAAGAGTTCCAGACGCCTGTACACCCAGTCCCTTAAGATTAGGAAGCACTGTAGCCATCTGTTCTCAGGTACCGCTTCTGTTTCAGCCATAATCGTCTGCTGAGTCCAGGTTCTGCTTAGATCTTTCTTTCTTTCTATAGTTTAAAGTTTAAAGTAGTAGCAAGTTCTTCTACGTCTATTTATTATTGTCTCATAAGAATTGTCCGTGTACAGAATTATATTGTTAAAACACATTGCCGTCTTTCCTTAGTTTTCCCCTTTCATTCTCTCCTGTTCTCTGTGTGCCTCGTTGCCGTTGAGATGAGTCTGAGTGTGTTCTCCCTGACTGTGTTCCAGCACGCGTTGACCTGCAGCCGAGCTCCAACGTTTGGTATGATATCCTTAAAGACAAGATCCGTCACCAGCAGGCTAAACCAGTCTGGGTGTCTGAGGTTACGGTGAGCCGCACTCCTCCCCTCCCATATCTCTCTCTCGATTTCATTCCTGTGTGGCATCTAAAGAAATAACGCAATTCAAAAACAAAGGAATTGGTTCCCCACGGTGGTGGTGGAGATACTGCCTCTGCGGTCATTAGACTGGACACTGTCTAGACTCTGCTTAACCTCCCTCCCTTTCCGATAAAAGTGTCTGCTAAATGTAAAAGTCAATGTGAGGAAAGATGTATTTGTGTGCTCAATGGGGCTTCAGCAAAACTAACAATTGAAAAAGTGTACAGCAGTGTACCTGTCTAGGAAACAAGAACTCCCTTGCAAAGTTCGACAATACATTTGTGTCTTGAGTGTGAAAATGGGCCCTGGGATGAACACGATGAATATACACCACGTCATGACCATTCCTACGTGTGTAATCATTGCTGCGTGGGTGAGCTTAACTCAGGAGGGGGAGAGGGTTTACTTGGTTTGCTTAACTTTGTTAGTTCGATCCCCGGCTCCTCCTAGCTGAGTGTGGAGGTGTCCCTGAGCGAGACGCCTCACCGTAGCTGCTCTACACGAGCTGGCTGTCGCCTTGCATGGCTGTTAACTGTGTGTGAATGTGTGCATGAACCGCTGTAAGTCCCTCGGGGTAAAAGCGCCTGCTGACCGCCCTGCATGTCGCCATGTTCCTCCAGCTGGAGAGCGGCGCGGAGCAGGACCTGGACACGCTGGACCAGAGCCACTCGGACTACCTGAGCGCCGCCAGCGACCTGGAGGACACCGACGGCGAGCCCTTCACCGACGGCGAGATCTACACGGACAACGAGGACCTGGACGAGGCCTTCCCCGGCCAGGGGGCCGCCGCCGCCGCCGCCGCCAAGATCCAGCGCGGCCGCGGCACCACCAGCGCCCTGGCACGCTCCTCAGAACCCGCCCACGAGTCCCTCTCGGACCTGGAGCCCGTCCCCGAAGCCGAGACCTACTCGCTCCGGGAGGTGCCGCCGCTGATGCACGTGCCGGAGCCCCGGCACGTGCACCATGAGGACGAGGAGGAGGAGGACGACCGTAGCTCCCCGCGGCGCGCCGAGAGCACCAGCCCCCAGGACAACCACTCCCACCGCAGCTGGTCCGGCTCGGACGCCAGCGACGCGGAGCCGGCGGGCCGCGGGACGCCGGCAGTGTCGGAGGGACCCCCGGACTTTGTGGCCCCTGATCCCACGGGGCGGGGCGCCGGGCCGATGGAGGACGAGGGGAGGGAGAGCGAGCCGGAGAGGGAGAGCCCCCCGCCTGCCTCGCTGTCACTCATCGAGGAGAAGCTGCAGCAGGTACGTCACGTTGGGGATGCGGGATCAATGCCAACGCTCGTCCTAGAGACACCTAGAGAGTCTGTACCCCCCCACCACACCCTCTTACATACTTATTGTATGTTATAGTTTCTGGCACTTAATGTACGCACTTATTGTGTGTTGTATGTCCCAGCACTTAATGTACGCACTTATTGTGTGTTGTACGTCCTGGCACTTAATGTACGCACTTATTGTGTGTTGGACGTCCTGGCACTTAATGTACGCACTTATTGTGTGTTGTAGGTCCTGGCACTTAATCTACACACTTATTGTGTGTTGTGCGTCCTGGCACATGACAGTACACTAACAGAACTTAGCATTGTGTAGCATCTTATCCTAGCTGTCTTGGTTGGATACAGTGAATGGGTTAACCTAACAATTGTTAGTGCTTGGCACCTGATTCTTTGAACATCCTTACTGTACCGACAGCGATATTTTGTTTATCTTTCTTCTGACAAATGTACTTATTGTAAGACACTTTGGTTAAAAGCGTCTGCTAAAGGCCCTCAATGTCAATGTAAAGCACAATGTTGTTGTAGCCCTGTGTTAATAATGGTGTCTCTCAGGCTCGCCTGGCTGAGCCACAGGAGAAGAAGTCTTCGCCCGCCTTCATCGTGTAAGTATCAGCTCGCTGTGCCTCCGAGAGATGGATTCTCCCAGAGAGGTGTACGGTGGTAACCCTGTCCCCCTTCTCCTCCGCTCCGATAGGCTGGCTCATCACCAGGCGCTCCAATATCGGCGCACGCAGATCCGAGGCAGCGACAGCTCGAATGAAGAGGAGGAGGCCGATGACGTCGAGTGGGGGCCTGCGACCGAACTCTAAGTTCTGGAACTCCACGGAACATTGGGTTTTTCGAACCCAACTTTATTGACAGGTTCCACGTTGCAGAGTCCATTGCGCAATTCCTACAGTTGATTCTCACCGTGGTCAACTGGCACATATGGGAGGAGGAGCGTTTTCATCTAACTGTAAAGCCAATGACGACACTCCCTTTGAGAGATCAATTTATTCAGTTTAGAAGATGGTGGGCGGCCATGTTCATGGTGCATATCCAGGGTATGATTAATTGGACGATGGTGTATTGATTGCCCTTTTTTTTTCATATCCAAAGAAATATTTTATTTGATCAATGTAATTATGAAAATGTCCTTTGTTCAGTTTTTGTATTCATGCCATAAATGCAAACAATGGGTATTGTTTTAGATTGTTTTAATAAATTCTAGTTTTATTAAAACTATTGAGATTTTTCATTACAGCTGTATTTTAGGATTTGTATTAAATACTTGCATAATATTGTCGTCGATTTCTTATAGCAAAACGGGCCATATCCATGTTAAATTTTTATGTTTTAGCAATTTTTGTTAGCATCGTATGCTATTCATGGGAAGGTGTGCCAAATGTTTGGTAATCTGCCGCCACTTTGGGTCAGAGTAAATAATCTGCATTCCATTTTATTATCGTAGTCGCATTTTACCAATTAATTATCATACTAGGTGTACCCACTCTAGCAATATAAAATAATTCAATATACATTTTTATAAAATATTCCAACACTAACCATTTTTGTCTCTAAATCATTATTATTTTAATATTAATATGCTGATGAATGATCACTCGTAAACTACTCAACCCAGATCGGAGACGGGGTTAAAAAAAAAAGTGTTCGATACTATCGCTATAAAGTGACTGGACTCCCACCTGGTCATGTTACAGCCCCTCACAGGTGTTTCGCGAGACATTGATTGACGCGAACCCACTCACATACTTTTCCCACTCACTCTCCACTGCAGTGGAAATAATTACAATGATAATCGACCACACAGCTCTCGGTTTTAAAAAACAACAACACAATAGTGCTAACGCGACCCTCATTCAGACATTATTGATGAACGGCCATCGATTGTGAACCTCAAAATAGTGTGTCTCGCGGGGATCGCGGTGTGTGTCGGAAGGGAGGTGCGAGCGGAAGCCACGAGCGCAGTGGCTGTTTGTGGTGAGCTGTCAATGAGCCCGCGCAGCGGCGCACTCCATGTGTGACAGCAGGAGGAACGTAGACAGACATCTCTCGTGGGTGAAGGTTGGATTCGATGGCGCAGAGGTGCCGGTGTTAACTGGCCGAACACACAAGTGGCGAGTCGGGGGGTGGGTGGGGGGGCTGTACGGCAAACTCAAAGAAGTCAGGATGGACGGGAAGGGCACTTTGAAGATGTTCACCCGGAAGAAACGGGAACTGATAAAGACGCCGTCCATCTCGAAGAAGAGCCGATCAGGAAGCCCGGGGCCACAGACCAACGCCTGTTCCGTGAGTAGCTCATCGTTTGTGATTTCCTCCTCTGTTCTCGTGTCACAAGTTGCCATATGGTTTATGGAGATTATAGATTGCCGAATGGGGCACTCAAATTTAGTGAAGTTAGTCCAGTGACATCTGGGAAAACGCAAACCCCGTTTGAGGACGCTAATGAAGTAACTGTTAATCAAAATGTAAAGCAAATTCAAACTCTGACTATTTAACTGCAGAGTTAGGCTATCCATATTTTGTTTGTTTACGTTAACGCAATAAAAAATAAATAAATAAACAATTCCAATTTAATTATTTAATGGTGAATTTGTTTTTGTTTAAATTTTGAATGGAAGTAGCCTACATCTTTGTATGCAGGCTAACACGTAGGCATACTTGTCTTTTTCCATATCAAGTTGTAGTATTGCCCCAACCGAAACAGTCTGACTCATTTCTGCAACACACGAATCACCTGCTAAGGATATTTCTGCAATCGACGTTAGTTTCGAGTGACTAGTAGGGCACTTGGCAATGGGGCCGAGTCAGTTGCAGTAGCAGGAGCATGAGCATGTTGAGACGTGGTAGCAAAACCAGCTACAACCCTTACGCTACAAGTCGGAGAGTTAAAAAATCAGACGCGAAAGCCAAGGACCAACTGGATATTCTGCCTAACAAGCCCAACGTATGGCTCAAACAGGTAAGTGTGTTTTTATTTTACACACGCACGCACGCACGCACAAACAGACCCACCTGCTCTCTTCTCCATATTGCCTGCTCTCTCAGAGCTTGGTTCAACCTTATAATTTATGTACAGGAGCGCTAACTCTGAAGGTTTGTCGTGTTGGCCTCCCCTCATTGTAGGTTGGACTGCCCCAAGCATGGTGCTTCTGTTGCTGGGGTGGGGGGGCACCTGCCGTTGTGTTCCCCGTCTCTGGTCCCTCATGTTTTTAAACGGAGCTACCGCTCAGATGCAAGCCAGGAGAAACACGAATAAGGATCATAGCTAGAAGCTATAGTCTATTAGGAAACCCTTTTTTCAGCTACTTTTATACGTTCATCTTTTTAAAGGGTTGAGATCTGGCGTTCTCCAAAAGCCGCTGCCTTACTTAACCCCTTCTTTTTTTTATGAAGTTCATTACTAAATTGCCATTTCTGTATTTCTTTGCCACACCCTGTGTTGGCCCAGGAAGCGTTGCGCAAAACTGCAGAGTATCTTGTGTAAGTCTCCCGTTCTGTATTTACCAACAACACCACTGTTTAAGGTCAGCTGGTGCCCTGGCCACTCATCACCCACTGTCAACACCCTGCTGTGTTAAGGTTCAAGAGCATACAACGTCGTGCTTTGTTGTCGTTGGACCTTGCGCACAATTAATCCGATCTCGTCCTTCTGTGTACCGCTTCTCCCTCCTCACCCCCTCTCCCTTTCTCCCTCCCTCCTCAACCCCTCTCCCTTCTTACCCCCTCACCCCTTCTCCCTTTCTCCATCCCTCTCCCTCCCTCCTTCACACTCTCAGCTCTCCATTCTCCAAGAGCAGCCCCGGAAAGATGGGGTTGAGATCACCGTAGTCCCTTCATCCTTCTCCACCTCCTCCTCCCACCTCTCCCCTGCCACGGCTGGCTTCCTGGACTCCTCGCTGTCTTGCCCGGGCACCCCAGCGACACAGCACGCCAAGCAGGGCGTCACTGGCTCCTCCAACATGGCCACGCTCAGGAGACCCACCTCGCTCAGCCGACATGCCAGCGCTGCAGGTCTGCACACGAGGCGGTTCATAGAGCACGTGGGATTGGCTGTCGGGCCGTTTACATGTTCTGTGAACTATACACATGCCACCGCAAGCGAGGGGGTCACGGGAGTAGAGGCCCTTTTAGTGTATGGTCTACTCTTTTTAGTATCATGTTAATGTCACACTTTTTGAGGTTTTTTTTGCGATGGATATATTTAGATTGAGGGTATTTTGCAGACGCTTTTATCCAAAGCGACACACAATGAGTACATTTGTCAAAAAGAAAGAACCAATATATCACTGTCTGTACTGTAAGGATGTTCATAGAATCAATTGCCAAGCACCATCAATCGCTACAACAAAGATAGCTAGGATAAGATGCTTCACAATGCTAAGTACTATTTTTAAGTCCCAGGATGTACAACATGCAATAAGTGTGTTCAGTAAGTGCTAGGACGTACAACATACAATAAGTGTGTACATTAAGTGGCAGGACGTACAACATACAATAAGTGTGTACATTAAGTGCCAGGACGTACAACATACAATAAGTGTGTACATTAAGTGGCAGGACGTACAACATACAATAAGAGCGTACATTAAGTGGCAGGACGTACAACATACAATAAGTGTGTACATTAAGTGCCAGGATGTACAACATACAATAAGTGTGTACATTAAGTGGCAGGACGTACAACATACAATAAGCGTGTACATTAAGTGGCAGGACGTACAACATACAATAAGTGTGTACATTAAGTGCCAGGACGTACAACATACAATAAGAGTGTACATTAAGTGCCAGGACGTACAACACACAATAAGAGTGTACATTAAGTGCCAGGACGTACAACACACAATAAGAGTGTACATTAAGTGGCAGGACGTACAACGCACAATAAGTGTGTACATTAAGTGCCAGGACGTACAACATACAATAAGTGTGTACATTAAGTGCCAGGACGTACAACACACAATAAGAGTGTACATTAAGTGCCAGGACGTACAACACACAATAAGTGTGTACATTAAGTGCCAGGACGTACAACACACAACAAGAGTGTACATTAAGTGGCAGGACGTACAACACACAATAAGAGTGTACATTAAGTGCCAGGACGTACAACACACAATAAGAGCGTACATTAAGTGGCAGGACGTACAACACACAATAAGAGCGTACGGGGTGAGGCTATGCAGATTCTAGGAGAACCCTGTGAAGAGTTGAACCAAGCGTCGGCTTGGCTGAGCAGTTCTCCTCCCCTTCCTCCAGGGTTCCCTCTGCAGTCGTGGGTGTTCACCAAGGGCCAGGGGAAGGGCCCCCCGATGCCCACCAACCGTGGAGGGCCTGGAGAGCCCGTGGAGGGCGTGGAGAGCACGGCCATCGAGGTGGAGGACATCCCCGCTCTGCTGCGGGACGTGGCCCGCTTCGCCGAGGCGGTGGAGAAGCTGAAGGACGTGGTGCTGGCCGAGGGTACGTACCCCGGGGGACCAGGCTGGGGTAGCTCAGGAGGTAGAGCGGGTCGGCTGGTGATCCCCGGCTCCTCCTAGCCGAGTGACGAGGAGTCCCTGAGCAGGGCCGCCTCGCCCTGTCCGCTCCCGACGAACTGGCTGTCGCCTTGCGTGGTCGACACCGCCGTCGGTGTGTGAATGTCAGGCGATATTTTGAAGCGCTTTGGTTATATACTGCAGTCCATTGACCAGTTCCCCTGTAAACATGACGCTGGTGGTGGCGGAGGGTATATACCCAGAGACCAGTTTGCAGGAGCCCTGTCTGTAAACATGCAACTAAACGCTGTGCACGGAGACGCTTCCAACCGGTTGATCTCGTCTGTCAATATGGGTATTGATATTCATTTGGGGGGAAAGAGAACAGACGAGTACAGGCAATGTGGGAGGTGCAGTTTGCAATCTTTTGGCTACCACGATCGATTCTCTACCCAATGCCATGTGTACATGTGTACATGGTCTGGTGTGACACTGCAGTAATTGGCATGAAGTGTTGCAATGGCCTTGGGCTTCTCGAGTGTGTGCAGTCTTGACATATGCCGTTTTTTTTCTATTGCAAGTGCTAATCAGTTAAATTGCTGGGTTTGTATTTAGGCTTATCATAAAACACCAAGGGGTTTTCATTACATCAGTGGCTAAAAGAAAATACCTCAGTGCTCGCGATCAAAATGCATCTCAAAAGTTCGGAGAGGCATTCGTTTTATTTCCTCGTCAAAGCCATTGTTTTTTAGTGCTATTTGTTTGTGTACTCGTCAGTCGGTTGGTCAGTTTTATTTTTAAAGCTCGTGTCCTCTGATGTAATGCGTCAAACTTGAGCGCCTGTCGACAACAATACTTTTTTGCCTTATTTATTTTATGTGTGGAGGAGAGGGGTGTGCAAGCAGGCATTACAAAGCTTGTTCCGATCCTTTTGGTGTGTATATGTATGTGTGGGTGTGTGTGTGTCGAACAAGTGCCTGTTGGCTTCCTCTCTCCAACTGAAAGGCTGCGTCCGCAGCCGACCGCACAGCCCCAAACAGGAAGCCAGCCTCATGTTCACAGCAGCACCGTCCCCCTCTTGCACTGCGCTGCAGAGCTCACGTAGCAAAACGTCTTCAGGCAGAGTACGAAGTCTACGGGGATCTTGAACTTGTCCTCGCGGGACACAAGAGATAAGGATGGGAGGGGCCCGGCCCTAAACAAAAGGCTCAGTTGTCTCATTGTCAGACTCGGGCCAAACTCCAACTGGATCAGGACTCATTTTGTGTCCTGAGCCTCAGTTTTAAGAAGCGCTGGCCTCTGCAAAGTGGTCTCCCCTCATAATACTCATAATACTAATCCAACAAACTCCCAAGAACTAACTGGTTATAAATGGGTAGGCACCCTATGCTTGCTATTTGCCTTTGCTTGTTTTCGTCAAGGTGGCACCTTACCAGGGCTGGGTATTGCCCGCTACCTCACAATTCAAATCGATTCTTTAGGTCTTGATTCGATTTGATATTGATCCAATTGCTTCGATATCGATTCAATAATACGTGCAGTATTATTCAATAAATATTATTTAGAATTAACCATTTCATTGTGCTTTTACTAGCAAAAAGGGAATACACCATTCTATATTATTGTTCCTGAGCTAAACCTGCAGTATAAAAGTAATCATAACATGGACAAATGTAAAAGGGCATGTACATTTAGGCATACTCGGTTCTAGATTACAATGACTGAGTATGCTTCTTTTTTTTCTTTAATGGAAATAATCGATTTCAAAAAGAATTCTGACTCGAAATTGAATCGAGAACAACTACATTGCAGTGCATTGATGAATCGAGATTTTTTACCCAGCCCTACACCTTACTGCTTAATATAACGGTGGTGTTTCTTCTTCTCGTCTTTTATTCACCTTCAGTCGCCCCAGTGAGCTATCTCTTCTGCTGGGTGCCTTGCCTTTATTTGGCTCCATTGTGTCATGACCCCCAACCACAGGGAGCATCTAAACAGGAAGGCATGATGGATAGCGTTTGACAGAAAGGCCTCGTCGCGGTGTTTCCCCCCCCCTGATAGGCTGGCTGCGTCGCCGCGATCCACGTCAGCAGCCGACCGAGCTCATTACTCAACCTGGCGGGATCCTTGGTTCCTCGCTCTCTGAGACCTTTAGACGTGTTTCGTCAGACTTCAAATCACAAGACATGACGAAGATGTGGTGAAGGTCGTAGGCTCTTCGTCGATGCTGATGGATCTTTCCCCTTTCTGACCGAAATTATGAATTGATGCATTCGCTTGAATGCCAGAATTTAAGGCATTAAGTAAGAAGTATAATCTAACGTGTTGATATTATCTATTGAGGTGGATTCTCTCAATTCATTGTGTATCTCAATAGTATGAATGATGTTGAAATCTCACCAAACAATGGAACAGTCCACTTCCTCTGTGTGTGTGTGTGTGTGTGTGTGTGTGTGTGTGTGTGTGTGTGTGTGTGTGTGTGTGTGTGTGTGTGTGTGTGTGTGTGTGTGTGTGTGTGTGTGTGTGTGTGTGTGTGTGTGTGTGTGTGTGTGTGTGTTGCATAGCATAGCATAGCGGGGGGGACGTGTTGTCTCCAAGGGTTTCGCTCCTTGAGTGAGTCCGGGTTGGACACACTAACACACAGACAGGATCAGCGAGAAGCAATCAAACAGTTGTTGCTCCGTGGGGATCCTTCCCATAATGTAGCAATATCGGCCTGTCAGTGGAAAAATAAAAACAAGCACTTTAATAGGACATACATTGACCAGCTACAATTGCCCAAGAAGATGACTTTTTAGGATTCCAACTCAATACCGGATTTATTTCCGAGATGTGGTCGCGTAGGTCCCCTAGTCACAAAACAATCTAAATATGGCTCCATGTTGAAAATGTGGACATTTTCCTTCAACTGACGTACACCCGCTCATAGGAAGCAGGAATTGGGCAACGGTGGACGGCATATGCGATCTAACAGACTCTCGACCGCCTCCGCCCCCTCCACTTACCTTTATTCCCGTTTCCTCCGGCCCAGGTAAGAAAGAGAGCCGCCGTCCCGTGGCCCACGAGTGCTTGGGGGAGGTGCTGCGCGTGCTGCGACAGGTGATCAACACCTACCCTCTGCTCAACACCGTGGAGATCCTGACCGCTGCCGGCAAACTCATCTCCAAGGTCAAAGGTCAGTCCGAGGCATAGAGCACAACATCTAGAGCAGCTACTTTAACGTGGGTCCCAGCGGCTGGGGGTGATACGGCCAGAGTTGTTCCGATTCCAGTATATGGAGTTTTCTCCGATACCATCACGTGACTAGCTTATTTACTACACGGGCAAAGAACATCACAAACGCGTGCAGTGTTATGCTGCGTTCGTTAATGGTCAGAGGTGGAAAGTCGGAATGGGAAACGCTTCATCTTCGACCTACCGAGTTCGAGCTACCGAGTCGCTAAACTGCAAGAATACAAATGTGGTGTTGTATAAATTATCCCGAAATAATAATCTTACTCTGTATACAAGTTCAGGTATTAGGGAGGTAGAAGTTTTATGGGAACATCTCTAGATATGGGTGGGTTTTTGTATTCTACAATGGATGTACTTTTATTTTCCATCTTCTTTTTAGTAATGTTTGCTCTCGTATATGAACTTGTATTCTTTCGTTGTCACAGCACATTGTCTCACACAGGCACTTGTGACTTTGCTTTCCAGGCTTTCACTACGAGCTTTGCAACGACGCGGATAAGCAGGACTTTGAGAAGGCCATTGAGACCATCGCAGTCGCTTTCAGCAGCAAGTCAGTATCCTGGATTACACAACTCTCGTTCTCTGTCAACGTCGATTTAGTTTTACAAATTTAACCTAGATTGATGTTGAATTACAATCAGTATTGCGAGCTGCACTAATCTCAGAACTAATGTGTCTAGTTTTTTTTTTAGATCATTGGGTTACAGGGACTACAAGAAAAGAATGGGCAAAGACTGATTTATATACAGTATACATGCACATTTTTAAGCAAGGATTCTTTGATGCGCATGGAGAGAGAAGTGAAGAGATGGGGAAACATTTGCATGAGGCAGAGCTCAAAACAGGAAGTGGTTTCGTTACCACATATGAAAAAAACACTGCTCCTAGGCTGTTGTACAAACTTAAACCCCAGAAGAATCACCTGTTTGTGATTTATTAAGGATGTTTTTGCGAATAATCCGTCATCTTTAGCTACCAAAGGGCTACCAAAGGATTGCGTTGGGATGAAATCGGCCATGATAAATTTGAATGTACCCTTTTTTGTTAATCTCAAATGTTTCCCCATTTGACGTCACCAGCGGCTAGGTGTTCAGGAAGTGAGCAGAGAATGCAGACGTTTGTGCTCATTTGTTCATTTCCTTTTTTGTCTTCTGCGATTGAAGAAATTAAATGGTTCACTTCAGCCCTAACGTGGCAGATCCAAAGAATATCAAATAGAGTTTGTAAAGGGACATAATGCTTTTATATCTCTCTCCATCACTATATAACAAATAAATAATTTGCTATAGCATGTATTTTGTTTACTGTGCTTAACGTCTGAGTTAAAGTAATGTTCTAAGCTGGTCATACCTTTTTTATTTTTTAGATTCAATTGAAGGGCAGTTACTGAACGTTTCTTTCTTTCTTTCTTTCTTTTTTCCTCTCCCCCCCCCCCCCCAGTGTGTCCGAGCTGCTCATGGGCGAGGTGGACAGCAGCACCCTGCTGTCCCTGCTGCCCACAGAGAAGAGCAGGGTGAGTGCGCTGGAGCTCTGGCTCCTGGCCCATCAGGTTCTAACGAGGCTCCATGGGAGGAGACCGCGGTGAGACGTTTGCCTCTCTGGGGGCTGGTCGATTGGTCTGACCGTGGTCTGTGTTCTCCGCAGTCTCTGGAGAACTTGTACGCTGCGTCGGGACACGGAGCCGACGGGGGTCTGTTGAGGAGTGACTCCCAGGACATGGGTAGGCCATGCAGACAGCGGTGTGTGTGTGTGTGTGTGTGTGTGTGTGTGTGTGTGTGTGTGTGTGTGTGTGTGTGTGTGTGTGTGTGTGTGTGTGTGTGTGTGTGTGTGTGTGTGTGTGTGTGTGTGTGTGTGTGTGTGTGTCACACTGCCTTAACACGATGAGGCCCATTTGGTGCACCTGACTCTTAACTAACACCGTGTGTGTGTGTGCAGTCCAGGACGTCGACGTCAACGAGGTCCTCCAGCGGAGCGAGGGAGGGGTGGACTCGGCGCTGCTCTACGCCAAAACCATCTCCAAGTACATGAAGGACCTGATCACCTACGTGGAGAAGAGGACCTCGCTCGGTGGGCATGCACATGGGGGACCATAGCTCCGGTGGTAGAGCGGGTCGGCTGGTAACCGGAAGGTTGCTGGTCCGATCCCCGGCTTGTTAAGTGACTAGGTGTCCCCGAGCAAGGCACCACACCCTAGCTGCTCCCGACGAGCCGGCTGTCGCCTTGCGTGGTGTACACCGCCGTCAGTGTGTGAATGTGCTTGAATCTGGGAACGTTGGGTGATAGTGGCCCCTTTGAGTGGTCACTGGTTAGAAAAGCGCTTTATAAATACAGTCCATTTACCATTAACACCTGCTTATCGTGAACACGTGTAAGGAGACGGCCTTCTCTTTCATTCCTTCCTAACCTCGGTTCCTGTCTTTGTCCCTCCCAGAGATGGAGTTCTCCAAAGGCCTGCAGAGGTTGTACCAGTCCTGCAAGCACAGCATCACGCATGTAAATGTCCACCTCCGTCCTACTCGTTGGTTGTCCACAGAGTTGTTCCAATACCAGCATCAGAAATTCCCCCAATACCAAGCTAACGCCGCCAATACTAGCCTCTTCCAAGCTAACCATGCTTAACCTAGCATTACCAACCTGACGTTGCCTTGTGGCCAGGTGTAAAGTGTTTCTTTCCCCCCCAGCCCCACATGCCGCTGTTCTCCATCTACTCCCTGGCTCTGGAGCAGGACCAGGAGCAGAGTGTGGGCCTTCAGCAGGCCTACGCCACGCTGCACAACCAGACCTTCATCCAGGTACACAAGTACACACTTAACACACACCTACACTGCACAACCATACAGGCACGTACACATACATGCACGTACACATACAAGCACGCACGCACGCATGCGCGCACACGTTATATCTGTCTTGACTCAATGCAGCACTCTGCTGGGCAAACAGTCATCCAGGTGTGTATAGAAAACGTCATACCATCGGTATGTCCACCTTCTCAAGCACGGCCTTATCAGGGCTATATTGTGATGCTATCTGCTCGGTCAGGAACTGTTTACCCTCTCCACTCACCGCCTCCTCCCTCTCTCTGCAGCCGCTGATGCAGCGCAAACAGGAGCATGAGAAGAAGCGGAAGGAGATCAAGGAGGCCTGGATTCGAGCCAAGAGGAAACTGGTGGGTGGTGGATGGATGGTTGGATCGGTGGCTGAGTTGTTGGGTGGACGGTTGGGTTGCTGGGTTGCTGGGCGTGCACACACTTGCGCACCGATAATCCTTTCAGTTTCACGTTGAGCCTCATTGCACCACGTCATGATGTCACACTGGGTCGCCGTGCGTCAAGAACCGAACGCAGCGTAGGATGTGTGAGGAACTTCCCCCCCCCACTGCCTTGCAGATGGAGTGCGAGGCGAACCTGCGCAAGGCCAAGCAGGCGTACGTGGTCCGCTGCGAGGACTACGACAAGGCCAAGGCCGCGGCCAGCCGGGCCGAGGAGGAGGCCGGAGGCAAGACCCTGGAGAAGAAGAAACGCGTGGAGGAGGACGCCCGCAACAAGGTCCTCCAACAGCTCCTATATTAGACACAGACAGGCAGACACAGACACACAGACAGACGCAACAAGGTCCTCCAACAGCTCCTTTATTAGACGCAGACAGACAGACGCAACAAGGTCCTCCAACAGCTCCTTCAGCACTGAGTGGTGCTCCTTTATCACACACACAGACACAGACAGACAGACACAGACAGATATGGCTGTAATTGTTAGATCGGTGTAAACGATGTGGTCATAGTTGGCTGTCTAGATGGGCCAACTGATTACAAATGCTGATGGTAGTGCTCATCTCTTTGTCTGTAGTTGTCCCTCTCTGTGCGTCCATCCGTGAATCCATCTTATTTGTCTGTCTCTCTGTCCGTGAATCCATCTTATTTGTCTGTCTCCCTGTCCGTGAATCCATCTTGTGTGTCAGTCTCTCTGTCCGTGAATCCATCTTGTGTGTCCGTCTCTCTGTCCGTGAATCCATCTTGTGTGTCTGCGTCCGTCCGTGAATCCATCTTGTGTGTCCGTCTCTCTGTGTCTGACGGTCTTGTGGGCCTTGCAGGCGGAGGAGGCCGAGGCCACCTATAAGACCTGCATCGCGGACGCCACCACGCAAGACAACAATCTGCAACACACCAAGGTCACCGTGCTGAGGCAGCTGCAGGATTTGGTGAAACAGAGTGACCAGACACTCCGCTCCGTGAGTACACACGCGCACAGAACGACACCACAACCCTAGCGCACATAACGACAACGCCGCCACACGCGCGCGCACAATACATCACAACATCACATGAGCACAAAACTTCACAACACACACACACATGCGCAAAAGACAACAACAAGCTTCTCAAGCACAAAACTTCACAACACACACGCATGCGCAAAAGACAACAACAAGACTCTCAAGCACAAAACTTCACAACACACACGCATGCACAAGAGACCACCACAAGCACAAAACACCCCCATGACATGCAAGCACACACACTTGCACAAAACATCGCCACCACCAACGCACGAAACGCAAAAAATAACCACTGGAAAACGTCGACTGTACAGATCTGTACACTTGACATGTGCCAATAACTATTTCCCAGACAGCAGTGCCAGAGTGGCATTTTGCTCATACTCCAGACGTTGGATGAGTAGGAGGGGAAACGATCATAAGGTCATGGTTCCCTTTTGTGGACTATCTAACTCCTCCACTCTTTTGTTTCACCACCCCCCCCAGGCCACCATCTCCTACTACCAGATCATGCACATGCAGACGGTCGCCCTGCCCGTCAACTACCAGACCCTGTGCGAGAGCAGCAAGCTGTACGACCTGGGCCAGCAGTACGGAGCCTGCATGCGGGACCTCCAGCTGCCGGAGCAGCCCGTCACCCAGTACACCTTCGAACCCTACTCGCCCTCCAGCTCGGCCCCCACGCAGTAAGGCCCAATCCCATTTCTTCCCCTTACCCCTCCTCCCTTCCCCTTACCCCTTCAAAACAAGGGGAGGGGGCAAGGGGTAGAAATGGGATTGGGCCTAAGGCCCAATCCCATTCCCATTAGGCCCAAGCCCGGGTCGGCGAAGCGCATGAACACAACACGGGACCGCTCCCGCCGTGGTTGTATGTTACCGTAAACGAGTCAAAGTTGTCACTTGTGGGATGATCATTTTAACATCTTGGCCGTAGCGTCTGCTTCTATGATGTGCGTCTGTCCTTGGTCGTCATTTGCGCATTATGGCGTTCTATTCCCCCCTCCCCCCCCGATTCATAAATATGTAGCATCATCAATTGCACGTTTCTAACGCTGTCCCCTGTGTCTCCCAGCCAGAGCAGCAGGTCCAGGAACGACAGCTTCAACGCGGAGCAGTCGCTCAGCAACGAGGCCCATGAGTCTAGGGACGCAGAGGTCAACAGAAAGAGTAAGGGCTCCCCGCTAACGCCATCACCCCACTGTGACTCAGGAACCATGTTTGAGGCCCAATCCCATTTCTACCCCTTACCCCTTACCCCTCCCCCTTGTTTTGAAGGGGCATGGGGAAGGGGTAAGGGGTAGAAATGGGATTGGGCCTTAGTGTAACACTAAACCCATCTAACTAAATACAAGGCCTTCGCCTGTGGAGTGGTATCCCGTTTCTGCGTGGTATTCCAGGGTAAACAAATAGACCCGTTGCCTTGGGGCAGTATCACACAGCTAGAATTCAGTTAATCGGTAAGGCAAGAAGAGAACTAGGGGGTGAATAGTCTTGTTGGAAAATATGTTTGGCACTTCTCTGATTCGAGTCAATTGATCTGTTGATGCACCCCTTCTCCCTCATCTGGGGAATGCTCAGGGCTGGGTCATAAATCCTGGGGATCCACCGTGAGTGATGATAGTGTCGGAGCAGCGGGCCTGGAGTCGCCTACGATCAGCACCAGTAAGTCATTCACCTTCTCCTCACCCCTGTGTCACTGCTCACACAGTGCTGGGGTCGGCTTGGCTCAGGAGGTAGAGCAGGGTTGACTTACAACCTGAAGGCTGCTAGTTTGGTCCCCGGCTCCTCCTAGCCTCGAGTGTCGAGGTGTCCCTGAGCAAGACGCCTCACCCTGACTGCTCCCGACGAGCTGGCTGTCGCCCTGCACGGTTGACTGTGCCATCGGTGTGTGAACGTGTGTGTAAACTTTGGATCAAAGCGTCTGCTAAAGGCCCTAAATGTAAATGTGACGGAGACTTCATTTCACTCACGGATGTGGAGTCCTGATCAATCGGAATTGTTATTTCTAGCCATCCACCCATCTCCGTAACTGTCCTGCAGCATCTGAACGGTGGAGAAAGGGTTAGCTCAACGTGTCGGTGCGTGTTATTCGTTGCTTCTTCCAGATGACGATGGGAAGCTGGGCCGTAGCTCCTCCACTGGAACCATGTCCTCCAACGAAGACGCGGAGGAGAAGGACGGGAACGTGACCTCCTTCGTACCCCAAACTACGCTCAGGGGTTTGTTAGGGGCTATGTTTAACTGAGGGATGCCTGTCATGGTTATTGATGTTATTTACTATAGTTTGTCCTCCATTATGTCTTTAACATTATGGACGTTGATTCACGGGACTGCGGTAAAGATATCGGTGAGCTAAAGCAGGGGTTGACACTAACGGTTGCCCACTTACTAAAAATTATGTTTGGGTTGAGATGATTTCTGGTTGCCCGAAAGGGCAAGTGCATTTTTTTAGGGTTTGTTAAAGGTCCCATGACATGCCACCAAGTGTGGGCTGATTAGCCGTTACAAGCCGTTACATCACCACCTGTAGCATGTCATGGGACCTTTTAATATAAAGGCTATTTATTTAAGAGATTCTAAAAACTGCAGAACAACCATGTTCTTCAGCAAAATCACACAAAATAGATATATTTGCAATTGATCAGTCTTCTCTTCCCTCGGACAGCGAGTTAACAGACACACTGCGCGAATATAGCCCCGCCTCCTGTCACTCACTCGCAGTGCGGTGCTGTGGGACGAGGTTAGCTAAAGGTAAGCTACACAGCTAGCAACTCAAGTGCAGCGCCCCCGCGACCGGTTTAGGTAGAGAAGGTAAACGCAGTAGTGATGGAGTGCGGTTTGGAAGTACTTTAGGTTAAAGCAAATTACCAAGGAAAGTCAAAAGAATAATTTAAAGTCGTATGAAAATGCAATAACACGGTTTGGGTTTCATAACTGTGCACATGCACAGCAATAGCGATATTTTTCACGAAATTGGACCAAACTATATATTAGATGAAAGCTGAGCCTCCACTGATTCCGACAATCTAAAGCATATCATTCTCGGACAAAACCCGTTAAAAAAAACACTAAAAAACAACTTAAGAAACTTCCCCTTTTCTTTTAACAACCAAAAATGAAAATTGACCTTTGTGATTTTTGTCCACAAAAGTGAATCTGATCTCATTAAACTACCCTAACCAGATAATCCAGCGGCAGAATTTTGCAATGTTGATACAATAAATGACTTAAGAGAAGGTTTTTTAGGGAAAAGGTCAATTGCCTTCAATAAGAACACGTGTTCTTCAGCGCATCTAGTGGCCATGTGTATTTGAGAATGTTTGGCTTGGTGTCATTCGATTTATATTTGCCCTGAACTTTAAATACAGGTTTCAAAATGTTTGTCTTATAGTACAACAGTGATACCAACTGATGATGACCAACTGATAATTATTTCAGGTGGAAATGTAACCACTTATATTCCAGTAGTATCCACATTGAATATTTCACTTGTAGAAACAATCTTTCTATTGGCACCAAGATGTAATATTATAGCCCTAGCAGATTTGGAGATATACTCCATTTACTTACTTTTGGTAAGTTATTTTCTGAAAAAAATTGTGGTATCCTCATCCTCATCCTCATCGTCATCCGCTTATCCGGGGTCGGGTCGCGGGGGGAGCAGCTCAAGCAAGGGGCCCCAGACTTCCCTTTCCCGGGCCACATTGACCAGCTCTGACGGGGGGATCCCGAGGCGTTCCCAGGCCAGTGTTGAGATATAATCTCTCCACCTAGTCCTGGGTCTTCCCCGAGGTCTCCTCCCCACTGGACGTGCCTGAAACACCTCCCAAGGAAGGCGCCCAGTGGGCATCCTTACCAGATGCCCGAACCACCTCAGCTGACTCCTTTCTAAGTAAAGGAGCAGCGGCTCTAATCCGAGTTCCTCACGGATGGCTGAGCTTCTCACCCTATCCCTAAGGGAGACGCCAGCCACCCTTCTGAGAAAACTCATCTCGGCCGCTTGTACCCGCGATCTCGTCCTTTCGGTCATCACCCAGCCCTCATGACCATAGGTGAGGATAGGAACGAAGATCGACCGGTAGATCGAGAGCTTTGCCTTGCGGCTCAGCTCTCTTTTCGTTACAACGGTGCGGTAAAGCGAACGCAATACCGCCCCCGCTGCTCCGATTCTCCGGCCAATCTCACGCTCCATAGTACCCTCACTCGCGAACAAGACCCCGAGGTACTTGAACTCCTTCACCTGGGCTAAGGACTCATTTCCTACCCGGAGTAAGCAATCCACCGGTTTCCTGCTAAGAGTCATGGCCTCAGATTTAGCGGTGCTGATCCTCATCCCAGCCGCTTCACACTCGGCCGCCAGCCGATCCAGTGAGTGCTGAAGGTCACAGGCCGATGATCCAATGAGGACCACATCATCTGCAAAAAGCAGTGACGAGATCCTCAGACCACCGAACTGCAACCCCTCCCCACCACGACTACGCCTCGATATCCTGTCCATGTATATCACAAACAGGATTGGTGACAAGGCGCAGCCCTGGCGGAGACCAGCACCCACTGAGAACGAAACTGACTGGCTGCCGAGAACACGAACACAGCTCTCGCTTTGGGAGTACAAAGATTGGATGGCCCTGAGGATAGACCCCCTTACCCCATACTCCCGCAGCACCTCCCACAGTTTCTCCCGGGGGACCCGGTCATACGCCTTCTCCAGATCCACAAAACACATGTAGACCGGATGGGCATACTCCCAGGCCCCCTCCAGGATCCTTGCGAGAGTGAAGAGCTGGTCCGTAGTTCCACGTCCGGGGCGAAAACCGCATTGTTCCTCTTCAATCTGAGGTTCGACGATCGGCCGAACCCTCCTTTCCAGCACCTTGGAGTAGACTTTACCAGGGAGGCTGAGAAGTGTGATACCCCGGTAATTGGCACACACTCTCTGGTCCCCCTTTTTGAACAGGGGAACCACCACCCCGGTTTGCCACTCCTTTGGCACTGTACCCGACTCCCACGCGATGTTGAATAGGCGTGTCAACCATGACAGCCCCTCAACACCCAGAGCCTTTAGCATTTCTGGCTGGATCTCATCAATCCCTGGGGCTTTGCCACTGCGGAGATGTTTGACTACCTCAGTGACCTCCACCAGGGAAATTGACGACGAAACACCATCAACCTCGAGCTCTGCCTCCAACATAGAGGGCGTGTTATTCGGATTCAGGAGTTCCTCAAAGTGTTCCTTCCAACGTCCGACGACCTCCTCAGTTGAGGTCAACAGAGTCCCATCCTTACTGTACACAGCTTGGATGGTTCCCCGTTTCCCCCTCCTGAGGTGCCGGATAGTCTTCCAGAAACACTTTGGTGCCGACCGAAAGTCCTTCTCCATGGCCTCTCCGAACTTCTCCCACACCCGCTGCTTAGCCTCCGACACGGCAGCCGCTGCAGCCCTTCGAGCCTGTCGGTACCCTGCAACCGAGTCAGGAGTCCTCCAGGATATCATATCCCGGAAGGCCTCCTTCTTCAGTCGGACGGCTTCCCTGACCACCGGTGTCCACCACGGTGTCCGAGGGTTACCGCCCCTTGAGGAGCCTAAGACCCTGAGGCCACAGCTAGCCACCGCAGCTTCAGCAATGGAGGCTTTGAACACCGCCCACTCCGGCTCAATGCCCCCAACCTCCACAGGAATGCCAGAAAAGCTCCGCCGGAGGTGTGAGTTGAAGATACCTAGGACGGGGGCCTCCTCCAGACGTTCCCAGTTCACCCGCACTACTCGTTTGGGCTTACCAGGTCTATCCGGAAATTTCCCCCATTCCCTGATCCAACTCACAACCAGATGGTGGTCGGTTGACAGTTCCGCCCCTCTCTTTACCCGAGTGTCCAAAACATGCGGCCTCAGGTCAGATGACACGATCACGAAATCGATCATCGATCTTCGGCCTAGGGTACTCTGGTACCAGGTACACTTATGAGCACCCTTATGTTCGAACATGGTGTTTGTTATGGATAATCCATGACTAGCACAGAAGTCCAATAACAAACGACCGCTCGGGTTTAGATCAGGGAGGCCGTTCCTCCCCACCACGCCTCTCCAGGTGTCTCCATCGTTGCCCACGTGGGCGTTGAAGTCTCCCAGCAGAACTACGGAGTCCCCTACTGGAGCCCCATACAGGACTCCATTCAGGGTCTCCAAGAAGGCCGAGTACTCTGAGCTGCTGTTTGGTGCATATGCACAAACAACAGTCAGAGTTTTCCCCCCTACAACCCTTAGGCGCAGGGAGGCGACCCTCTCGTCTACCGGGGTAAACTCCAACACCGCGGCGCTCAGCCGGGGATTTATGAGTATCCCCACACCCGCCCGGCGCCTCACGCCCTCGGCAACTCCGGAGAAGAATAGAGTCCAACCCTTATCCAGGAGTACGGTACCAGAGCTGAGACTGTGCGTGGAGGTAAGCCCCACCAGATCTAACTGATAGCGCTCCACCTCCCTCACAAGCTCCGGTTCCTTTCCCCACAGCGAGGTGACGTTCCACGTCCCCAGAGCCAGCTTCTGCCGCCCGGGTCTGGTCCGTCGAGACCCCTGACCTTCGCTGCCACCCATGTGGCTGCGCACCCGACCCCAACGGGTCTTCCCACAGGTGGTGGGCCCATGGGATGAAGAGAGGGGGGGTGCCACGTAGTTTGTTCGGGCTGTGCCCGACCGGGCTCCGTGGCAAACCCGGCCACCAGGCGCTCGCCATCGAGCCCTCCGTCTGGGCCTGGCTCCAGACGGGGGCCCCGGGCTTCCTCCGGGCCGGGTCACATCTCCTCTTTTTTCGTTCTTCATTGGAGTTTTTTGAACCATTCTTAGTCTGGCCCCTCACCTGAGACCACTCTGCCATGAGAGACCCTACCAGGAGCACAAGGCTCCCGACAACACAGCTCTCAGGTTCACAGGGACACGCAAACCTCTCCACCACGATAAGGTGACGGTTCCAGGAGAGGAAATTGTGGTATAGAATATCCATATTTTTCCAGGTATAGTATCGAAGTTAGAAAATCCAGTATTGTGAAAACACTGCTATAAACGCGATTGTGATTATTTCATTTAGACCTACAAGAACGTGAAAGTAAAAAAAACAACGTATCTTTGGTACTACCTTGGACATTTAGTTATTTACGTTTGCATAAAATCCAGTTGAAAGCATTCAGGTCTACATATAACTGGGGGATAGGTTTAATAGGTTGCAACGGTGGACTGAAATCACTAATCAGTAACAAAGAAGAAGTTTGTTGTTTTTTAAACGCATACATATGAGGAAGCTAACATTCAGCTTCAGTCTGAGCTAGGATGAGTTTTCTGAGTTCCCCAAAATTAGGCCAGGTGCCTGGCAAAAAGGCTCGTTCACGATTCAGATTTTAATTTGGGCAAGTGAACATGACTTGTACTTGCCCGATGGACATGTGCTTTTGAAACCTCGGTGTCAACCCCTGGTTGAAGGAGCTCAATGTATTACAGCCTCTTTGGAAAAGGTTTAACCGTGTGTTGATGGCGTCTAGAAATGAACGGCCTGGAGCCCGACGTGGTGGTCTCCACCGGTCCCTTCCGGAACATCGGCCTGTCCAAGGCAGCGCAGACCCACCGGCTCAGGAAGCTGCGGACCCCGGCCAAGTGTCGCGAGTGCGACAGCTACGTCTACTTCCAGGGCGGCGAGTGTGAGGAGGTCAGCATTTACATTATTAGAATATATGTATTCTGGTTTTTATGAATCATCGAGTCCATGAAAGGAGGTTACGAACTCCACGACAAATGTTCTTGAAATGTATTCATTGCTTACGTTTTTAATGGAGCTTATTAATTGCATTTCTGGACAAGCAAAATTCAAAAAACCAAGATGTCCTCTACAAACCCGACCCAAACCATACACTACAAACAAACTCATTATCTATAATTAAATAGATACAGAGGGCAAAAATACTTTATTCAAATTATTATATTTTGTGTGCGCATGTGTAATGTTAATTCAAATCCTGATTCGAAATATTTTTATGTATAATTAAAAAATGTATATATATTTAGGAAATAATTACCTGATGGCTGGCTACGGCTATTTCTATACCATTTTCTGGCAACGATGAAAGACGAGCGTGGCAGGAGTCTGCGTTTCCCGTCACCATGCCTTATATGGTCTTGCTCTGATGGCTCCACCCTGTCTCTGATTGGCCCGCAGTGCTTCCTGGCGTGCCACAAGCGTTGCCTGGAGACGCTGGCCATCCAGTGCGGCCATAAGAAGCTCCACGGCCGCCTGCAGCTGTTCGGCCAGGACTTCTCCCAGGTGGCGGGCGCGGCCAGCGACGGCGTCCCCTTCATCATCACCAAGTGCATCTCGGAGATCGAGAGACGCGCCCTCAAGCTCAAGGTGGTCACATGCCCTGGGGTTCATGTTGCGTTCTTATTTCGAAGTCCTCAAAAGCCTGTCCATAACATTGGACCACTGTTGACAACTTGTTGACACCAGTATTTTATTCTCTTTTTTACATTTGTTATATTGATGGTGTGACCGTGTTGTTCAGAGTTTACCTAGGTACTCTGCATAGCTTCCCCCCTTACCCCCACACCTCTCTTACACATTTGTTGTATTTTGTACCTCCTGGCACTTAAAAACTGTGCTTAGCATTGTGTAGCATCTTATCATATATCTATCTTTTTTGTATATCGGGAATGGGTTAACCTAACAATTGTTATTATTTCGTTCTATGAACATCCTTAATGTACCGACAGCGATATATTGGTTCTCTTTCTTCTGACAAATCAGTCGTAAGCCGCTTTGGATAAAGGCGACTGCTAAATGCCCTAAATGTAACTGATAAGTTTTGCATTGAACCTTGGACTCTGGGTCACAAACACCCAGGTCTACTTCCAAAATGGCGATCTATATCCCCAACCAGCTGTCCATGTATTGACCGGATCTATCTCCTGGCGGCGATGTGCAGGGCATCTACCGGGTGAATGGGGTGAAGACTCGCGTGGAGAAGCTGTGTCAGGTCTTTGAGAACGGCAAGGAGTTGGTGGAGCTGTCCCAGTGCTCCCCCCACGACATCAGCAACGTCCTGAAGCTCTACCTCAGACAGGTAGGGCGTCGGCCCGGCTTCGGTGCTACGAAACACAAGAGGGCGTATCGACTCTCTCCTCGTCTCCTCTTCCACAAACTTGTGCTCTGCCCTCTCCTTTTGAACATGCCCAATTCAGACGCACACATTTCTAAACGAGGCCTTTGTGTCGTCCCTGAAGTTATCCCTACACCTTGCATCGTTCAAACACAGATCGGCATTGTTCGAACACGGCAACTTCCTCTCCGACTTCACCCGGCTCACCCCCAGCTCTTTTGTCTGCTCTCTCTCTTCTTCCCCCCCAGCTGCCGGAGCCCATCATGCTGTTCCGGCTGTACCACAGTCTGATGGGCCTGTCCAAGGAGAGCCTGCAGCACGAGGCCGAGAGCCCTGAGAACGAGGGGGCGGAGGGCGGTGCTGCTGGTGGTGGTGGTGGTAGTGGAGTCGGGGGCAAGGGACCCGAGCTGGTGGACCTGGGGGACGACACCGACCCGGAGATCCTGGTCCTGGTGGAGAAGCTGAGGAACCTCCTGAAGGAGTTGCCCAAGACCAACATGGCCACACTGCGCTACATCGTACGCCACCTCCGCAGGTGCGTGGTCAACCGCTTGGGGCGTCCCGCGGTTAGAGGGGGAGAACCACACCCCGGCACCACCTAGGGAGGGGTTGGTGCTTGGTCTCCTCTTTAAATAGTTTTGATATCAATTAAAAGACCACTGTTTGATTACCGTATTGATCACCTTTTTTCATTGTGAGTACTCTTCCATGTTTTTGTTGATGGCAGAAGAAGATTCTTCTACTTTTCATTGTCCATGCTCTTCCGTGTTCTGGTTGATGGAGGAAGAAGATCCTTCTTCCTTTTTGCATTGTCTGTACAGTCCGTGTTCTTGTTGATTTGGGAGATAACGGCGGGGTGAAAACTGTTTGCTGTACCGTCGACTTGATTCGCTATTTTTTACTCAAACGAATGAACACAAACTGATTTCCCCTCCCCCCTCCAGGATCTCTGAGCTGGAGCAGGACAACAAGATGAGTCCCAGTAACCTGGGCATCGTGTTCGGGCCGTCCCTGATGCGGCCGCGCCCCACCGGCGCCACGGTGTCCCTGTCCTCGCTGGTGGACTACCCCCACCAGGCCCGCATCATCGAGGCCCTCATCGTCTTCTACGCCGCCATCTTCCAGCCCAGGACCGCCACCACCACCCCCACCGCCACCGCGCAGCAGGTACTTCTGTTGGGAGACGCAGGTTTGCATTGGTGTGGCGTGGGGAGAACCGGCTTTACCGGTCCTTGTGTGTCTGCATAAACAGTCAATAGTACGCGTTGTCAAACACTCAAACATGTATAATCACTAAGTGGTTCTTCTGGATGAAGACAAACGATGGATAAGCAGGTGGTTGGCGTGGTGGTTGGTGTTCTGACAGTCTACCCCCTGCTGGTCTAGATCGGCACTGCAGATGGGAGCTCTGAGGCCGAGGAAACCAAAGAGGCGAGCAGACCGGACTCTGGACAGGTGGAGGAGGAAGGATGTGGTAAGACTTGGGGCATACTCCCCCACACGCACGACACCCGTACCGTTAATCCACAGTACAATTAGGAGTGGACTCGCTGCTAAACGCGGGGCCACTCCCAACATCGTCTATCTGCATCCTTTTACACGGCTCGGCCCTAATGCTCCGATTGGGGTCATGATCTGACCTCCAGCCAGCTCCCCGGGCTCCACGGGCTCCAACGAACGGCTGCCCGACTCCGACCCGGAGACGGACGAGGTGGAGGGCCAGGGGGGCCAGGGGCCCGACAGCCCAGAGAACCGCCCCAGGCTGACCCGGCAGCAGAGCCAGTTCAGCGTGGAGGACGAGGAGGAGGAGGAGGAGGAGGAGGACCAGGAGAGCCCGGAGCCGTCCGGACCGTTGGGACTGCCGGTGATCTGCATCGAGACGGAGGAGGGGCCGCCGGACGGACGGGGGGAGGTCCCGGCGCTGCCCGACACCGAGCCCCCCGAGGAGGAGGAGGGCGGCGGCGGGGAGGAGCTGAGCGAGGCCCTGGCGGAGCTCAACGTGAACCAGTCCAACAATAACTGTCCCCTCTCCCCCCAACCCAGCCGCTCAGGGCTGACCCACGTGTGTAGGAAGCAGCTTCCCCTGACCCGGAACAGGGACCAGGAGCCAGAGTTTGTCTGAGGCCGTCGAGGTGTGTATGTCTCCGTGTGTCCGAGGGGTCCCCTCAGAAAGACGGGGGACCCGGGCTAATGTGTACGTAAGGACTACATTGGAATTTAAGTGTTATCTTTTTTTATGGTTCATGTCGCGGTTAATTAATGTAAATTGTCTGTCAAGGGGTGATTCATGTGGTACGTCGAACAACCTGTCCATTTCAGAAGCCATGTGCGGTTTTATGCATTCAAATGTGTTCTTTCAGATGCCATGAGGTTTTATACATTCAGATGTATACTTTTAGATCTTAACCAGTGTATTGTTAAGGGATTATTGCCTATAAGGCCTGAGCGATGTCTGCAGTTGCAGCTTCATCGAATGCCCCTCTGCAGTACATGTACAATGAAGTGCTGCTGGTGTAATTTCAGCACTTGAAGTTTAAATCTTGCCTTTTTATTATGCATGTTGTCTGTTCCTTGTTTTGGACGTTACCGTCATAAATAAATTTCAGGCCATTTTAAAAATTTGTTTATGGTTTTATATCCATGATGCTTGATAATTGGAACATTAACCACTTCCCCGTTTGCCAAAACACGTGTACTCAGGCCAGGAGCAGTTAGGTACAGTATGGGACTAGTTGTTTTGGGATGAATTAACCTCATTGTTAGTATGAATCAACAAAAGGTAAGGCCTTAAAGGTCCCATATTACACCAGGTGTGTGATAAGCATTAACAAGCAGTTTTTCAAATCTGCCTCTTCCTGTGTTTTAATGACATCACAAGTGTGCGTGTCCACCTTAATGTGTGCTGGATAGATCATTCTACCAGCCTTATCAGTGGACTGTAGCAAACGTAGCTCAGTCGTACATCTAGGTGGATTTATTTTGAAAACGGCTTGTAATTGCTAAGCACACACCTGGTGGTATATTACGGGACCTTTTTAAAACATGTCAGTCTGGTTTTCAGTGTGGGAAGAACTTCCAACTGGTTGGTTGCGTTCAACCTATTCACTGTATCTTTAAAGAAATGGCGGCAAATTTAAAGAAGCATAATTTTATTAAATTCAGAGTTTTTTTTTTTACAAAAATACATAGTAGAAATAACAAAGGGATCTCTGGTCTGCAGAGAAAGCGGGATAAGTCAGGATATGGCCCAGTGCTGACCCTGTGAGGGCTTGGAAACAACCTATTGAAGTATGACCTGAATTTAAACAAAACGCTTTTGTCGATTGACCTGGGTCCGGAACTTCCACTTCACGGTCACACATTTACTGAACAGCAAACAATACTTGATTCAAATTGTCGCACATTGGGGTCATCCTGCACTTGCAGTCATTCACTGGACCAGTCTGTATGTGATGTAGCGCCCAGCGGTCTCACTAGACCTGATGATCTTCACAACCTGAAAAGATACGCATTGAGTTACATGATGCAATTGGAATTCAATGTTTGTGCTGATAAACACGATCAGATGTACTTTATTATAAAATGTAGAAATGTTTACTGTAACCGAACACCAAGTCCGGGAACATTGACCCATATCAGATATACACAATGTCAACTGACAAAGCCACATTGCCTACATGTACAATAACAGCCTGAGGTTGGAGTTGGGCACATTTTCATGAATTGCATTATCCTCTCTCCAGAATTAAAGACTAATGTATTCAAGTCACCCTGGCACTTAATAAAAGTGCTTAGCATCATGTAGCAACTCATCCTAGCTATTCTAGTTGTATACAGGGAATGGGTTTAACCTAGAAATAGTAAGTGCTTGGCCCTTGTTTCTATGAACACCCTCACTGTATCGACAGCAATATTATGTTTGTTTCTTCTGACAAATGTACGTTTGTAAGTTGCTTAGGATAAAAGTGTTTGCTAAACGCCCTTAATGTCAAGGCTGAGGGTTTACCTGTCCTCTCTTCAGACCAAAGTATCGAGCCACTGGGTCCCCACCCTGGATTCTAGGCAGCTGACTCTCTTTCAGTTTGCTGGGATAGAAACGGAGAGGAATGATGAGAAATGTGTGTTGCCTGGTGTCAGACATCTTGAGATGACTTGTTCAGTCAACAGCCCTTCCATGCTTGGTTAAGGCAGTTGCCAAGCTGCTCACATCCTATAGAATTATACTCACTATCTTGCCAGTAGTTCAACCACTTCCTCCTTCGTCATCACGATATGTTCAGGAACGAGCTGCAGGCAGATATGATACGCACACACATCGATCACAATAGTCACTTCAGTACATATGAGCTACAACGGTCTTTGTTTTAAAGATAATACCTCGTGCTCTGTGATGTTAATGAGCAGCTCCTGCTGTAGAAACTGTTCCAGAATATACTTTGGTGCCATGTCAACTAGAGACTGTAAAAGATAAGCATGAGCACAACATTAGAAATGTAGAGGTTAGGGCTGAGCAATCATTCAGTATTATTGTACATCTCTTGGAATGATATTGTATCGTCATGAAATTAAGATAGACTTATCGTGATGCCCAGTTTTATAATTAAAACGATTGAACATGAGAACCATGCCCTTTAAATGATCAAATGTGAGGTCTGAAATGTTAGTTTGGCGCAGAAATGAGTTCCAGTCTAACTACATTTTCAACATTTCCATGTATTTTAAGATAATGACAATCAGTTAAAACGGTTAAGAATGTAATTTTCAAATTTGTAAGCGTATTGTAATATTTATCGATATTGTGTAAAATTCGCCTTATTTATCGCTATCATTTCGATTTTACCCAGCCCTATTGGGGTCATCACACGACTGACTTTCATATTGGTTTAATTTGTAACATACAAAGTCATACTAACACAAATAAATTAGCGTAACCCTTTGTGTGCTCAAGCGTAACCCTTGAGCACACAAATATAATAATAGCATCACTACCGTTTGCATATACGATTTTGTTATCTTTAAAAATCGGTGGGACTACATTCCATTATAACGGAAATATAAACGGCGCAACTGAAGGTTTCACCTGTTTGGCCGAAGGGGTCATTCCCATCTGAACCACGATGATGGCCCGGGTGATGTTCTCCTCCTGCATCCTCTGACAGTACATCTTGATGGTCTTGATTCCGACTTTGGGCTCCTCTAATCAATGGGGAGAAAGCGTGCTCGAACTCATTTCAGAAAAGGAACGACAAACACCAGCCTCAAGAGAACATGGATACATTATATTCAATCAAACAGATGACCTATTGCTACTACTGCCTGTTTTACCATCTGTATGTTCTGTACACAGGCTCCAAGGGTTCCACATAAACTTACCGGGGAAGAAAACAAACATCTGATCCGTGGGGTCGTCGTTGTGGGCTACGAGCACCGTCAGGTCCGTCCGCCTGGGACGACCCTCACTAGGTTTGTCACCGAATTGACTCTTAAACTCATCCAGCGTCTGGTCCAACTCATCCTGGGTCACCAGATAACCTCGGTCATGGCAAAGCTGCAAGGAGGAAAACCAGCTGGTGAATTAGTGGTATAGATAATAAAAATCGTTCAACAGGGTAGACCTGAGTCAGGAGTAAAACGATATATTAACACTACCCTGGCTCATTTGAACATCTTTATTATGGCATAAATCAAATGGAATGATGCCATCACAGTCGATTCGGAGTCAGACTCGGAACACAACAGAGACAGCTAGCTCTGGATTGCTTCAGGAAGCGAAACACATATAGACTGTCTATAACCCACCTGCATGATGGTTTTTCGAATCTTCCATAACCTGTAGGTTTCCTCTTCATCATCCATTGCTGGGGGTTGTGCTTTTCGTCGTCGTCTACGCTAAATTGTTGTGTATTTCGAGCTGCTGCTCTGTGTTGTTCGGTATGTGCGCCGCACGTTTCGCTGACCGACGCGGTTTGATGACGTGGTTTGGACGCTTGATGCAATGGGGCGTGGCTAACAGATTTGCCCCCGGTCGATTCCTAATAGGTCCATTGCCGCGTCCGATAAACGCGATCAATGATCGCGTTTGTTTCCACTAGATATGGCATGGGCCTGTAAAAAAATGAGTCCACGTATTCAAATATCGTTATTTGGGATCTTGGCGAGCAGCGGGCTGTTTCTCTTGGCGATGGTATTGTACTAATTTTTGGTAACGAAATTTACTGTTACAATAATATTAGCCTTGTGTGTTTGGGTATATATGTGTGTTTGTGTATATGTGCGAATGTGTGTGTGAGTGTGTGTGTGTGTGTTGCTATTGGGAATTTGTTACACAACAGCAAATACAAGTAGTCTCCTGCATCTTCACAGTATCACAGAGAATGCATTGCAACTCAATGTTGTACCATGGTTGTATCACGTCGCACGGATCAATAACTATTCATCATACGCCGCCACGCTGTTTGAGTACATAGATGAGTGATATTAGGCTCAGTGGCCAGCTTCACCTTATGTATGGACTTCAAGATCTGAGTAATCAACCTTACTGGTGGTTATCTTGCTCGCCTGTGTAGTACGCATGTGATGCACTGTGAAAAAAAGTTATATTCTTGCTGAATGTGTTCAGTTGGCTGAAATGGTCAGCCGTGGTGTCCTCTTGGACCTTCCTGTACCACACGAAGGGCCTGCACTCAGAAGCATGAATCCTCTATAAACCCATGTTGTTGTATAATTTTGTTGTGTAAGTCCTGCTGCTTCGCATATTACGAGGCGATGAGGGGACAAAACAACCTTTACCCTGACAACGTGATGTGGAACATACCTATAATAGGATTGAAGGGTCAGACTTGTTTTTATTACAAAATGAGGCTCGTACCATTGTGGCCTTATGTGAAAATCCTCAAATACATGAGTCAGCAGAAAACTGGATTAGATCATCAGAGCCTATCGCCACCAGGCATGAACCATCGCCCTTTGCTCCGAGCCGTGGATTTATAACGGACCTCACCTCGGTCCAGGCACAGTCGCTCAGCGGTGGATGCTGCTGACGCTTGCATGGGAATCTAGAGTCGCTTGTGTCTTGGACCGTACTGAAAGACAGTCATGCGTCCGCTAGGGCCAGCTGTCCTATTTTCTGTCCTACTGCTGGTAAGACAACCTATTCGAGCTATCGGACAAGCCATTAAAAAAAATAAATGCAGCATTCTTCATAATGTCCTTTGACAATTTGGTGTTCATGGCTTTGTAATGGATGTTGGTTATGGTTGGTCTCGGATCTGGGTCTCTGGTTAGCCTTGCAAAAAGAGCCAGTTCTTACTTTGGATAGAATAGACCGGGTTCTCACACGGTTGGCCACTGTGCGTGTCGGGAGGGACACTCTCATGTCCTCTTTAACCCAGCCATATTTGTTCTTGTTCTGCTAAATGGATGACTTTGTTTTCTCTTACAGGCTGCAGCACAGGATCCGCAAACAGCCACCTCTATTTATGACTTCTCAGCCACGGACATCGATGGAAACGTGGTGTCCCTGGAAAAGTACAGGTGAGGCTACCGCGGGTGCAAACTCGCGTCCTGCGATGCGGTGGTCGCCTCTCTAACCAGTGATTGTCCTTTGTTCAGAGTTGGGTTTACTATCGTGATCCTAATCTATCCAAATTATTTTTTTCGTGTGCTAAACTACACACACACACACACACGCGCACACACACACACACACACACACACACACACACACACACACACACACACACACACACACACACACACACACACACACACACACACACACACACACGGTTTATGCAAATTAAAACAGAAGGACATTCAAAGCTTGAGAGGGCAGGTGATGGTCAGAAGCCGACCATCAAGTTTGACCAGTTGTGTGTACTTTTCATGCAGTCAATTATAACACTTGTGTCTTTTTGTTGTGTTTCCAGGGGGGAAGTTGTGATCATCACCAACGTTGCCTCTAAATGAGGCAAGACCCCGGTGAACTACTCTCAGTTTGCGGAGATGCACGCCAAGTACTCTGAGAGAGGTTTACGCATCCTGGCCTTCCCCTCCAACCAGTTTGCAAACCAGGTAGACCCCCTCTGACGCACTCATTGTATGTTGTACGTCCTTGCACTTAGAAATAGTACTTGTGCTATTGTGAGTTGTTGAGTAATAATCAATAGATATAAAATCCCTAAACTGCAAATCTAATCATCGTCTTAGTCCTATTGTCTATACAGTGACAAAGCTTATCTGCTTTGCCCCTTTTATAAGTTCCGAGGTTAGGGGGTCGTCTGTGAGTCCCTTTGAGTCCGACAGTGGTTAAGGGGCTAGTACAAACACAAGTGACTCGACCCATCTCATTAACGCCAACTCTCCGTGGGCCTGAAGGAACCCGGCACGGAGACGCAGATCAAAGCGTTTGCGGCGTCCTACAACGCCCGCTTCGACATGTTCAGCAAGGTCAACGTGAACGGGGCCAACGCCCACCCCCTGTGGAAGTGGCTGAAGGAGCAGCCAAACGGTCGTGGCTTCTTGGGGAGGTGAGCGGAGGGCGGAGGAGGGGAACGTGGGCGATGCAGACGTTAAAGGTCACGTGTTATACCACCAGGTGTGAGTGTGTTACAAGCAGTTTTGGAAATCGGCCTCTTCTGACGTCACAAGTGGGCACGTCCACCTGGATGTACGTCGGATGGATGAGCAACGTTTGCTAGTCCACTGGGTAGGCTGGTAGACTGATCTATTGGCATACGTCTAGGTGGACACGCCCACTTGTGATGTCAGAAGAGGCCAATCATACTCGCACCTGGTGGCATAATATGTCACCTTTAACCGTACATTTATTTATTTTTTTAATATATATTTTCTGTAACTTTTGAAGCACTTGATTTTGCCTCTATGTGATTCTAACATGGCTTTGTTTCCCATCTGTAGCCGCATCAAATGGAACTTCACCAAGGTAATTATTCAATAATTCTTAACTGTTCTCCACAGCATCACTGTAAAACACCCATAGCTCGCTTGGCGTGTCCAGAGTGTATTTGGTGTATATGTTACCACAAACAACCCAGCACCTAAACTGGTGTCAACTCACACACACAAGTTGTGTGTGAATCCACATCGTTACCTCTTGACTCTCATTCTATCCCTTCCTTAGTTCCTGATCAACCGAGAGGGCCAGGTGATGAAGAGATACGGACCCTTGGATGATCCCAGCGTGAGTAGAAGACAGGCCCGGCCCACTTTGAGCACTTTTTATAATCTATAATATTAAATTTATATTCTTGTAGTTCCGACTATTAAAGAACGCAGCATTACTGTGACGAAAGCGATATATCGTTTCTCTCTTCTTCTGACAAATGTACTTGTAAATGTCTTGCTCGACTTTCAGGTGGTGGAGAGGGATCTTCCCCTGTATCTGTAACGATGTGATGACCGACCCGGGGCCCAGCTTCCGGCGGGACCCTCCATAGCTCCCCCCCCCCCCCTCCCCTCCCCTGCCCCTCCGAGTGCCGGTGGAGTAGAGCTGGGATCCGCTCAGACTAGTGACGGTGCGTCTCAAAAGCCGCTCAGCGGGAAGGACAAACCTGATGGAAACGGCGTGCAAACCTTCTGGGCGGACCCAGATGCTTTACCCTGTTGGTGCTTTCGGTTCAGAGAAACGGGCAAACCATAAAACAACTCAGACAAACTGTATCTGGCAACTCGTACAAATATTTCAAAAATAAAACAATTCTAATCCTGTTTGTGTGTTGGTTAAATCTTGTTTGAATAACTTGCTAATTTGGTCCCGCAAGAACGGTCTGCAGGCTTTGTCAATCGTACATTGTTCATTTCACCAACAATGATCTCGCCCCACTGCACATTTTTAGCCATATGATATCAGTAGTCTGCCAAGCCTCTACCTGCGCATCTGGCGTCAATACCTCTCATTTCCACAGGGGGAGCCAAAACCCCATCTAAACACAAGTAATACAATGGCGTGCTTAAAGGGGACCTATTATGCTTTTTCGACTTTTATGACCTATAAACCTTGTTATAATGATTGATAGTCATGTTTAACCATACTAAAGTGTCTAATAATGACGTACATGCATTTCAACGTATTCCCTGCTGACAGTCTGGGGTGGCTGTGCAGAGCGCTAAACACTTGGGACAATGTTTGCATTCACTTGTTCACATTTCCGGGAAAACATCTACGTAGAGGCACTCCTGCCGCGCCCCCCATATGCCTGGTCAAATCTGCCCGCCCGCGCGCTTCAAGAAAGGTAACCAATCACAACGGAGTTGGGTTGGCAGGAGGGGGGTGAGGGGGCGGAGAAGGACGAAACCGAGCGTTGACAGAGAATGCTGAAAGCGCCCAGATGAGAAGAAGAGTTTCCCGAAAGTCCCCTTTAAGCTTTACGTAACACTTGTTTTTTATTGGTCGTCATGAAAAAAAACATAAGGGGTAACACTGTTGTTTTTTATTGGTCGTCATAAAAAAAACAAAAGGGGTAACACCGTTGTTTTACATTGGTCGTCATGGAAAAAAAACATAAGGGGTAACACTGTCGTTTTTTATCAGTCGTCATGAAAAAAACGTAAGGGGTAACACTGTCGTTTTTTATTGGTTGTCATGAAAAAAAAAAAGGGAAATAATAGAAATAGACATACATTTTAATGTCATGTACATCCTCTTCATTGATGATTGATTATTGTGTATTGTCATCGCCTCAGTGGTGCAGTGGAGTGCACTCTGCCTAACCCAGGGGAGACTGCGGCTCAATTTCTGTGGAAATCACAATATCTTTAATTTTAAACGTAATGCTATCATGTCATATATAACTACAGACATTTTTAAATTAGAAATCTCAGTGGGAAGTGGAGAGAGCTGTGAGCTAACCCCCTGGAGACCGGGGTTCAAGTCCGGTTGATGTCATCTGATGGGAGACTCTTATCTCTATTTCATGCGAATTATAAAGTCAAGTATAACCATTGTGTTGACTTTATTCGGTGTCTTGATGGTGCATTGATAAGTTCGGAGGTTAACACTCAAAAAAGCTCTGGTTCGGATCCCCGAAAAAACGTCGACAGGGCTACTAATGTCGTTTTTTATTGGTCAACATGGAAAAAATCTGAGGGGTAACTGTCGTTTTTTATCGGCCGTCATGAAAAAAACATAAGGGGTAACACTGTCGATATTTATCAAATAAAACAGTGGGTAACACTTTTTTTTCTTTGGTCGTCATGAAAAAAAACACAAGGGGTAACACTGTCGTTTTTTATTGGTCGTCAGGAAAAAAAACATAAGGGGTAACACTGTCGTTTTTAATGGTCGTCATGAAAAAAAAACATAAGGGGTAACACTGTCGTTTTTCATTGGTCGTCATGAAAAAAAAACATAAGGGGTAACACTGTTGTTTTTTATTGGTCGTCATGAAAAAAAACATAAGGGGTAACACTGTTGTTTTTTATTGGTCGTCATGTAAAAAATCATAAGGGGTAACACTGTTGTTTTTTATTGGTCGTCATGAAAAAAAACATAAGGGGTAACACTTGTTTTTTATTGGTCGTCATGAAAAAAAATAAAGGGTAACACTGTTGTCTTCGTGAAATAAAATATAAGGGGTAACACTGTCGTTTTTTATTGGTCGTCATGAAAAAAAACCTAAGGGAAATAATAGAAATACACACATATATTTGAATGTCATGTATATCCTCTTTATTGATGATTGATTATTGTGTATTGTCATCACCTCAGTGGTGCAGTGGAGTGCACTCTGCCTAACCCACTGGAGACCGTGGCTCAATTTCTGTGGAAAACACAATATCTTTAATTTTAAACACAACGCTATCATGTCTATAGCACTGTCATATATAACCTCAGACATAATTATTTTATAAATCTCCGTGGGAAGTGGAGAGAGCTGTGAGCTAACCCCCTGGAGATCGATGTTCAAGTCCGGTTGATGTCTTATGTTGGAAGACTCGTGTCTCTATTTCATGCGAATTTTAAAGTCAAGCATAACCTTTGTGATGATTTTTTCCGGTGTCTTGCTGGTGCATTGTTAACTTTGGAGGTTAACACTCTAAAAAGCTCATGTTCGGATCCCCTCAAAAACGTAGACAGGGGTGCCACTGTCGTTATTTATTGGTCAACATGGAAAAAACATGAGGGGTAACTGTTGTTTTTTATCGGCCGTCATGAAATAAACATAAGGGATAACACTGTCAATATTTATCAAATAAAACATAGGGAGTAACACTGTTGTTTTTCTTTGGTCGTCATGAAAAGAAACATAAGGGGTAACACTTTTTTTTTATTGGTCGTCATGAAAAAAACATAAGGGGTAACACTGTCGTTTTTTATTGGTCGTCATGAAAAAAAACATAAGGGGTAACACTGTTGTTTTTTATTGGTCGTCATGAAAAAAAACATAAGGGGTAACACTGTTTTTTATTGGTCGTCATGAAAAAAAACATAAGGGGTAACACTGTTGTTTTTTATTGGTCGTCATGAAAAAAAACATAAGGGGTGACTGTTGTTTTTTATTGGTCCTCATGAAAAAAAACATAAGGTGTAATACTGTTGTTTTTTATTGGTCCTCATGAAAAAAAACATAAGGGGTAACACTGTTGTTTTTCTTTGGTCGTCATGAAAAAAAACATAAGGGGTGACACTGTTGTTTTTCTTTGGTTGTCATGAAAAAAAACACGCACACTGCCATTCTCGCGCACACACATACGCTACTCTCGTTATAGAAGCATAGTTTGTACTGAAGAATGCATGTTGATGATGATACACTTCATATCGCCTCCTTATACTTCCGGATCACGCCCCCGGGAGAAGTCTCGAGCATGCGCAGAACACAAAATCCGATCCGACCCGATGCATGCACACTTAATTCGACTAACAATCTTAATAATCCAATCATAGTTGGACTAACCCAATAATTCGATTTTCTTGAGGGTCATGTAAACGCACTGCAAACACAGGGCCTTTACGGTTGCAGCAGCACACTGAAACCATTCCAATATATCTTATTTGCAACTGTTGGGGCCGGGTCATGTTTACTTCATCTCGTGGTGGAAATTAACAGAAGAGGCTAAGACTTCTGTTTACCCAACGCTGTGCTGGGTGATAGAAGCTCCACACCCACACTAGTTAACAGACTCTCGAATAGGCACGCTATGTTCACCTCAAAGAGTTGGTGCAAGGACTCAGATGGGAGGGTGGTGGACTGGTGGTGGTTTGTGAAAAAGAAATTATGAGCCATGTACTGCCTCCCGTTATGAAGCATTGTCTTTTATTTGCGTTGCAAACATGTCTCTGTTGAATTGCAAATAACAGTAGTTGAGTGAAGACTTAACTCCCTCTTAACTGCACATCATAATACTTACTAACATGAATAATTTCAAACATAAATTACAAATGGATACATTGGTAACTCCCCCGCCCCCATAAAAACAGATGTACAAATATTCAAATTCAAATATCACACAAAAAAAACATGTTCCCTGTGATGTACAAAATTATAATTTGAAATCCCGATTTCTTTGTTGGAAATTCAAAGGATGCTCCTACTGGTTATCTCCACAGCGTTGGAGTCCGAGTGCCACAAACTGTGTTTAAAAAAAACATGACTCAACGGTTCTTTGGACAGAATACAACCCATGACTATTTTTTTCCAATTGCAATAGAAATAGAAATGAGAAAGCAGGTCTACGGCCCCTTGAGAGATGGTAGTTTGCATATATTGTAGACAACCTGTGTACACAGCCCACTGCAGAAGAGAGACTTAGTTTGGCTCTCTTGTGTGAGCAACTTGGTGTTCTGCTCCTTGTTGTACAATAAGTAGATGCACTCTATACAATCTTTACGTTCAAGTGTCGTATAGGCTAACCCGTATAGAGAATCTGCAAACAGCACTTTTTATCGATGCATGTATTGTCGCAATGCAAGGTTCTAATAGGATGCGTCCCTAACCAGTGGCTGATCACAGTAAACTCATGTCTATGTATAGCTGATTGACTCAGACCAACCACGCAGACAGAACCGCGCTGGCGTCTCTGAATGACAACAACATTCACCTCGTTGGCCAAACACAGGAATCAATCTACGGATGGGTTTCTGTGTTTGTGCAACAGGGTGTTGTGCTTTGGGGTTATACCTATTTAAAATCGCATTATTAATATATTATCACTCATACCCAATTCCCTTGTACCATAATGATTTAATAATTTAAAAAGTTTAAAGTGACCATCAACACTATAAAGCAAAGGAGAGGGGATAAGCAATCACATGTTTGCTGACAGTCAAGACATTTCTCCAAATACCTCTTCTCTTTTCTCAAAACATTGATTTGTTATTTTAACTCATTAATTGCATTAAGAAGCCTCTCCCATTTAGTTACTATACGATTGTTGCATAAGTATACATTTGTAGGTGGCAGTAACCACAGCAAACCACTTCCATAAATGGAATTGTCAGACTCACTTATCTACAAATTAGCAAAATGTTGTTCAAGCATGATTACAATAAAAAACAGAAAATATTATTTATACACATAAAAAATACCACATAAGAACAGTGTGCATAAACCTCAATGTTTGGCCTGGCTGCATCATGGACAAGAGTTCCTTTGGAACCTACGGGGGACACTTCATAATAGACACACTCATGAGAATGAACCACTACAATAAACATGACATCAAGTGAAGAACGGCACATTAGGAAGAACTTAAACGCTTAAACACCAACAGAGGGTCACCAATGAATTTAAATCCATCCAACACATGGAAAGTACTACAACAGAAACAAAAGCCGCTGGTTCTCGAGAAATGAGAAATAGCACCAGACTGCAGCAAATTAATATAAAATCTCTTCTTTTTTTCTTTTTTACAACACAATATCCAATGACTGGATAGATGAAGGCCATGTGCTGGAATCAGACAGAGCTGGTTGGGATTGATCAGGTCCCTTACATAGAAATATAATCCACTTTACACAATGAGCAACTGCTGCCACACGTAATAGGAGCTAATCAACAGTCTTGTCAAATGTGTATAATTCCTCTGTTAGTACTGTGAAAGCACATAAAAACACTTTGACACCAACGTGTCACAGCTGTGGCACTTTGGCGGCCTGTGCAAGAATAATAAATGCTCAAGAAGGATTTTCCTCTCAGCCCTAGTTGGTATAAAGTAATAAATAAAATAGAAAACGACTAGATAATAGCGGAAACCAGTGAGTAGGAGTGAGAGGCCATGCCTAGAAGCGCCTCTTCAACAGGACATCACGTTGAGAACCATCCAGCTCAGTGCTTTATTGTCTGGTCTCAGAAACGCCTTCTGAGGCCTGGACATACAAGCCTTTCGAATTTATATTCTCATCCCAAAGAAAAGGGATTGATATATTCCGATGAGATTAAGGGAAGTACCAAGGTTTTATCCCTCAGAATGAATCAGAGACGTTTTGGTGTGGCCTTGTTTTTTCCTGTGTAGACTAATGAAGGGCCAAATCACAAACTTTAAACATCATATATTTAAGGAAATCTTTTTGATGGTTGATTACTGAAAATAATTAGATTAGACAGGCCCTAGGCTCTTTGTGTTTGCAAGTCCTGTAAGTGTTGGAGAGCATTATTCAGTGCCTCAGCAAACGCTGTAGTAAAGGGCCAGAGAGTTTGACAGAGAAAGTGTTGCGGGCAACAATGAACTCAATGAAAAACAGCATGTACAAAAAAAAAGTGCTGATGGAATCGATGAATCGATGAAATAGTATTACACGTATCCACGAGTGCTTTTTGTTAAAAGTCCATCGGGGATTCCTCTCAAAAGCCTCAGGCATTACCATAGCGACATTACCTGTGCTCTCCACTCAATCTCATACGATGCTCTCGTCTGCAGACTTCAATAGTTTGGTTGACACCAGGGAATGCTGGGTAGTGTGGGAGCCCTTGGCATCGGGGAGGAGCAGTCGTACTTTCTGATTGGTTCTCCTCCATTCAGAGTAAAGCTGGCAGTGGTAGCGGAAGGACACCTGCCAAGGACAGACAGGGAGTGGACAGAGAGACGGCCAAAACTAAATGAGTTTCCGTCATTCGTTAATGTTCTACATCCTCTCAAGGAAACAGTGGTTACAGTGGGGCAGAGAAAACGGCAGTTTGTCCACTTCTGCTATTTAAAACTGAAGCAAGGGGACACAACAGTGCAAACAGACAGACAGACAGCAATCTCAACTCAGGTAGCATAAGTAGAAACCTCTTTATGTAGCACTGTTGTGACGTACGGCCGCAGAAAAGAGGAACAGCTCATATTAGCTGCAACCTTTTCCTTGACCAGTCATTTCTGTACAAGTCATATGTTTCCATAAGTCCGTTTGTTCAACAATGTGTCGAGCAATAACAGTCTACCAGAGCTCGCTTTCCATGCGGCAAGCAAGCCCGTAGACAGAACTTGCGCAACAGTACATGTTTAACACACCATCCAAAAAAAACAAGACCAATTTGAATCTCTCTTCTGAATAGTTTTTAACCAATGTAACCTATGGTTTATCGTCTGGATTATTGATTGGTGATAACAGAGAGAGTGCATAAAAGAGTACTTGTAACCGCAGTAACCGACCTATCTGGTTCTTAAGGAGTTCAGCTCTTTGTGGCTTCTTTTCAAGGTCTCGTACAGTGTATTGACGCACACGTCTAAAGGCTCAGTTATGGCTCCACGCAACGCAACGACCACGGCTGTTTTGGTTCTGCATCGGGTTTTAGTGGGCGGAGTAACCACAGCCCCTGCTACTGCGTCGCCTCGACTCAAGGTTACACATGTTGGGAGGCGCACATGACGTCGGGCCCTTGCGGTAGACGCAAGGACATAATAGTTCCCCGGACCCCCTTGCGTTGCGTCGACGTGGAACCATAATCAGCCCTCTACTTCCATACGAAGCCCGGCGTGACTTACGAGAGTCCAGAGGACGTAGATGGTGAAGAGGGCGATGGTGAGGGCAATGAGGCCCACCGCCTCCAGCCGGCTCTCCAGCTGAAGGTGGTCCTGAGCGCCCCTCAGGCACAGCCAGCCCGAGATGGCCGCCAGGGGTGTGATGAAGAGGAAGCACACCATGTCACAGAACAGGGTCCTCTTCTCGTTCCGGGGGCCGGGGTCCCGCAGCCACTGTGTGTGTGGGGGAACGGAAATGAGGAGGTTTGCAAAAGAGTCGTTCCGATACCGATACCAGTATGCGTCGGGCGGGGGGTTACCTCTGTGAGGGGGCGGGGCCGGCGCTCGATGGTGAACTCCGTGTGGCAGAGCTCGCAGTAGCTGGTGTTGGAGGCGGAGAGCCAGCGCTCCAGGCAGCTCTTGTGCACGGCGCCCAGGGTGCCCGTGCAGTCACAGGGGGACAGGAGGCTCTCGCCGGCGCCGCACTCGTGGCAGATGCGGCAGATGGGTCCGTCGCTGGGAGGGCGGAGCAGAGGCGCGCTCAGAATCAGTGACATTTTTAACCTGTGCTCCAGTACGTTTACCATGCCTTGAGTCCATAAGGGGGGGGCATGCCCAGAGAGCTGAGCCTACCTGAGACCACACTGACATGTTTGGTAAGCCATATAACGGCTGGGGTGAAAACCAGTAAACCATAAATAGTTTTTTACCATCAATTCAAAGTCCTTCAGTTACATTTACATTTACATTTAGGGCATTTTGCAGACGTTTTTTTTCCAAAGCAACTTGCAATAAGTACATTTGTCAGAAGAAGAGAAACAACCAGATATCTCTGTCGGTACAGTAAGGAGGTTCATAGAACCAAGTGCACAGCGCTAACAATCACTAGGTTAACCCATTTCCAGTATACAACAAAGCCAGCTAGGATAAGATGCTACACGATGCTACGTACAATGCAAAGTACTATTTTTAAGTGCTAGGACGTACAACACACAATATATGTGTAGATTAAGTGTGAGGACGTACAACAACATACAATAAAAGCGTAAGAAGGTTGTGGGGGTGGAGGGGGGGAGGTGAGGGGGGAGGCTATGCAGAGTCCAGGTGAACTAGTCTGAACACATGAATTCTGTTCCCAGCGTGAGCCTCACCTCTGTGAGACCGGAGGTTTGAGGACGATGGACGGCAGGCGGCCATCTTTGGCGGTGACCTGTGTGAAGTACTGGGCGGCCTGGCCGTCGCCGCACACCTCCTCCACGCCCTTGGACAGGGCGGCGTTCCCGGCGCAGTCGCACAGGGAGCCGGGCAGGTGACAGCATTCCCCCGTTGTCATGGTTACGGAAGTGGCACGCAGGTCCGGGGGGGTGTGTGTGTGTGGGGGGGGTTAGTCTCAGGGACGAGGGGTTGACGGTGGGGGAGAAGGAAGAAGGCACTTCTGCTCTCTCCCACGGGTTGGAAGGGTTAGGCCCAACTGAGCCAGAAAAATAAGTTGAGAGAATGAATACACGGCCCACACTGTCATTTTGATATCATGAGTTGAGACCGAATTGGCCAATTAAATATAAAATTACACATTACATGCATGTCCTCTTTCACAGCAAAAGCATATAAATAAATGGATAACAAACTAGCATGCTGCTCTTCTGTCTACATCTCATTTGATACAGTGCAACAACTAAGACGATCTTAGCCATTGGCACCCATGTGTTTTGCACTGTAACCATTCAGCAGCTCGGAGTCATAGTCATCAGCTAAGGCTTAAGGAATCTCTCATGTATCGCAAAGTCAGTCAGTCAAAGACTAGAGGTGCGGCCAAAGGAAAATGCCTGTCGCCCTTCAGATAACGCTGCGTGACAACAACAGATCCGTCGAATGGGATTTAAATAGCTGGTAGTGAGTCTGTGGGTATCGATATGAAAATGTGTATGGAGACCTCCACTTATTAGAGTGGATACATAAGGAACGGCAAACTACAGTGCTGTCACCCGTTTACAACATACTTCAACAATTGTAGTGAATGCGTTTAAAATGCAGTTAGACAGAAGTACATGAGTGTGTGTGTGTGTGTGTGTGTGTGTGTGTGTGTGTGTGTGTGTGTGTGTGTGTGTGTGTGTGTGTGTGTGTGTGTGTGTGTGTGTGTGTGTGTGTGTGTGTGTTTGACAGTCTGTGTGTGTGTGTTTGACAGACACGAGTGTGAATGCAACTTTAATGGCCAAATTGCAAAGCAGCACATCATGCATTCAAGTGTGTATTACGTCCCATGACTATGTACCTAGGCCGTAGATAGCTTGTTTTGGTCATTTTGCTTTCACATTTGCCATCAGTATATAATAGATAGACACACTCTAGTAATAGGTCATCCATGCCACAATCCTCTCAGCTGTGTTGTTAGCGCGTCGCCTGCTAGCGTTAGCAGGTAAGCTATGTGACTAAACTGGGTGGGGGGGAGAAATAGAAAAGATTACCTCGAATTTGGCTCCGTTTTCATTTTATCAGATGATGCGTCCGTGCAAATTGTACTACTTAAACATCACACATGGGTGATACCTGCCGTTGAGGCTATGTTGTTTAAACGCGTTTACTAAGATGGCTAACAACATGTCTAGCTTGTGCTCAGCTGACAATATACAACAGCAGGCAAGGTTCCGCTTTTCCTCAGACTCAGCAAAGTAGGTTTAACCGGGTTGTGGCAATCCAAGGGCCCGAGTGTATAGAGGGCGGGGCCGCTGGCCGTTGACAACCAATCCGAGCACCCCCCACCGTATGTTATGATTAGTGATTGGTTGGTAACGAAAAGAGGAGTCGCCCACTGTACGCACAGATCCTTGGATCTAGCAGTTACCCTTTAAGAAAATACTCCGAAGGGAGGGGGCATCGCCTGTCCTTCTGAGACGGAGCCAAACTAATGTTATTTATGGTCGAAGGGACAAGGAAAACTAAGGTATTGGCTAAAAAGTGGATATAGTGACTAACTGTGCTTTGTACCGTTCACCTTACGCGGTTTGTATATTTATTCTAGGGGAGCCCAAGCCATTCTGGGTGACCTAAACTTAAATCCTAGTAATGTTTCTAATTGCATGTTGGCTGAACATTTATGTTAAGTTAAAAGTTTCTTCCATTCCGTTTAAAAAGTTTGGTCAGTCACTCATAAGACACTAGCCGCTCCTCCACACCCCTAACCCAGTCTACATGGTCCCCACCTGTTGTGCCTGATTCCGCCTGAAGGAGTGGCATGCTATTGAAGGACAGCTGGGCATACAGGACCTCAACATGCACATGCCAAGCATTCTTAAGTCCGTAGAATTCCTAAGCTTTTAGAGGTGCTTCCCACGGAACTATTTGCATGGGAGTTTGTTATGAATATCATATGATATAAGGACCCAGCATTGTATTCCTTGGAACTTCTCTATAGGAACCTACTTGAAAGCGTTTCAATTATGATATGGCAGTAAGGTATATTGCCAATTGAACTGATTAGGAAAGAGGTGGAATAGTGATGTAGCTATTGTGTTGTTATTGTTACAAGAACGGTGGCTTGATGACAATAAAAGCATTGAGGAAGGGTAAAAGTTTTTAATATTAAACAAAATGATAAAAAAAAATGTTGAAAGACATGCGTATCTGTGATATCATCCCAATGTTTGCAGTAATCTAATCAACTTCTTTGGTATTTATGCAAACTCATGCTGTCAAAGAAAAAATTAAATAAACTATTGATGTATTTTGGCCAAACTCCAACCTATCACCTCAATCAAACTTAAGGACCCCGGCTGATACTCATTGTTGACCACACAACCTTGGCTCAAACTAAAGAAAGATAGCTCTAAAGCAAAGCTGCCCTGTTAAACGCCCAAGAACCCCAGCTACCGAGGTAAGTGAAGAACAAGAGAAAAGAGAAAACAATCAAATCCAGATTTGACAAAGATAGCATCACAATATCACCGCAATGGTTTCATTTCACAGAAAAAAAAAGAAACTTGCTAGTTGGAGTACAAAACGACAAATTCTTCGAGATATCTCGCCAGTCCAACCAAAGGACTAGGTCATACAATCAGTGTCGATGTACGCTCCTTTGATGAAAATGCTAAATGAAATGCAAGAAGAGCAAAGCAACGAGCCAACCAAAAACAGACGACACAAACAGAACTAGAACCAACAGTCAGTCGTGAACAACAGTCGAGGCCTCCAGATACTTTTTTTTTTCTTCACGTAGGAGGTACACACCGTAGGAGTCAGAACCCTCAGGAGCAGAACACAACTGTATGGAAGAAGGAGATTTCAGGGGGAGTCCATCGGCATATGATGATGTCGAGGTTGATGGTGGTGTTGATGATGGTGGTGTTGATTGTGGTTGTGGTGAAGTTAATGATGATGATGCTGAAAATAATGATGATGATGATGATGATGATGATGATGATGATGATGATGATGATGCTGAAGTAACTGATGACGGTGATGGACGCCGTCACAGGCTTTGGCAGCACGGGAGTTTGTTTCCCTTCAGACCGTCGGTGGTGGGAGGGACGCTGATGTCCACCACGTTGTTGCCCGGAGAATCGTCGTGCGAAGATCTGTCGGACATCTGCTTCTGTGACACGATGCGGTAGATCTCTGAACAGAGAGACGGAGGAGACGGGGTATGACATAGGAATGCAAGGCGTATAAATGCACATGGGAGAATATTGTTCGTATGGTTTATGCCTCCTACCTGTTAAAATGTTCTTAAACGCTTCTTCTACATTCGTAGAGTCCAAGGCGGAGGTTTCAATAAACGAGAGCGTGTTCTTTTCTGAGGTGGACAGAGACAAAAACACAGGTTCTGAGTTAACATTCACATTTACATTTAGGGCATTAAACCGATGCTTTTATGGAGTACATTGGTCAGAATAAATTGAAACAATATTACGCCGTCAGTACAATAAGGATTTTTATAGAACCAAGTACCGAGCACTAACAATCGCTCGGATAAAAGTGACATATTATACCACCAGGTGTGAGTGTGATTAGCCATTACGAGCTCTTTTGAAATTCTGCCGCTTCTGACCTCACAAGGGTGAGGTCAGAAGCGTCATAGATCTAGATGGTGCATCCATCTAGATCTATGACGGATAGATGAGCATCGTTTGCTACAGTCCACGGGCTAGGCTGGTAGACTAATCCTTCCAGCAAACACGCGCACTTGTGATTTCAGAAGAGGCCATTCTTCAGAACGGCTTGTAATGGCTAATCACACCGGGTGGTATAATATGTCACCTTTAACAACTCTTAAAAGTTCGTTCCTTGCTTCTTCTCAACACCACGCTTCTTGAGAAGGACCGCCGGCGCCTCACCTGAGAAGGCGTGGGCCTCGTCCGTGGGCACGGCCCGCAGGTGGCGCAGGTCGCTCTTGTTGCCCACCAGCATGATGACGATGTTGTTGTCGGCGTGGTCCCTCAGCTCCTTCAGCCAGCGCTCCACGTTCTCGTAGGTCAGGTGCTTGGCGATGTCGTACACCAGGAGAGCCCCCACCGCGCCCCGGTAGTACCTGCAGGCCAAGGAAGGAGTGAATATATGGAGCCATACATGGCCATAGCCAGGTTCCATTTTCTAGAGATAAAAATGAAATTAGAAACTGAATACAACCGTACACAAAATCAGCTGTACACAAAATCAACATTTCCGCGATGAGTAAATATTAATTCTTGATTCAGACACTTGTAACTGGGTGCCCCTCCCCCTAATTGAACACCTGCAACTGAAGCCCCCCCCCCCCCCCCCCATTAGCTATGATGCACTGCAGGCAAAAAGGAAATTGTTGAGAGAATGCCACAACAAAAAATAAATATTCACAAACATTGTGAAATTAATGACTCGTGACGTGACGAGCCCTTTTTAGAAATAATTTAAATGTGTATCTATTTGGACAATAAAGCAGTAGTCAAAAAAATTAATAAAAATAGAAATAGGAATAGTGTCCTCCCAAAAACGAACCAACCCGACTCACGCTGATGTGATTGCTCTGTAGCGCTCCTGGCCAGCTGTGTCCCAGATCTGAGCCTTGATCATCTTGCCGTCCACCTGGAGGCTGCGGGTGGCGAACTCCACCCCGATGGTGCTCTTACTCTCCAGGTTGAACTCATTCCTCGTGAAGCGGGAAAGCAGGTTGCTCTTCCCTACTCCTGAGTCACCGATTAGTACAACTAGAAGGAAAACACACAACATAAATATAACACTCACACACACAGGGCAATGACAAAATACACACAGGTGGCGCAGCAGCCAAATTAATACTGGGACATTGATGTTTGGCTCATCCTTTCAAAAACTCCTTGATGGTGCTGCTGGCCTACAGCTTTGAACCGTTGCTACACCTCATGCAGAAGAGTTATTCAACATCCAACGCGGAGCTGCCATCTGATGCACTCAACGGAAGTGGCAGGTCTTGCTCCATTGCGCTGCTGACTTGTTGATTGCAAGGATGTCTAAACATGTCTGCTCTCGGGCGTTGCGTCGGGCTCCTTCTTGATGATGTGCCAACTGTAGTTTCGCAACGTTTCCGCAATCAAAGCAAATATTAAGACGCTACCAAGGTAACATGGGCGTTAGTGTTGCAGCTGGTAGTCAAAGCATTGCAGCTGTACATGATCCCCCAACACATCGCTGCACTGAGGAACTCACAACAGATCGTACACAAAGTCGTTTACAAAGTGAGTGCATTGCTGTTGAAATTAAAGCCAGGTCGCATGACATCATTGACGTGTCTTAATGGCCCGTGGGGTTGACTACACCCACCTGACTCAAAACAAACGCGCACACACACACACAGTGTCAACAATAAACAACACAAGCAGGGATGGCTATGATGACATCAGTCGCAGTGTTCACATCTCAGTCCAGAGCATAGGAAGCGTATGTCCACCACATTGTTTCTGTAGGACCGACATCAATAAAACGCATGAAAACTGCCTCGATCAGCTGTGCGCTTAGCACCTATAATGCTAACGGGTTAGCCGCTGAGTCGCACTACTCATCTGACCATAGCGAATTCCATCAGTGTGACTTCATGCTACCTAGCACACACGTACTAATTGCGGACCCCGACCCCCCTCCTCGAAACACGTATGTTGTCAGGCAGCATCATTTGGTTACGATCAAATACCGTTGTCTGGTAAACTTTTTTTTTTAATGTAGACACGTATAATGTAAACCGTTCCGTTAGCTGCCAGTAGCGCTTAGCCAAGCCAGCTAGGAGACTTCCTCGCCCCGTACTGGTGACGGCTGTCACCTAACTTCACGTCCACCAAAAAGTTTGCATCGCTGCCCTATCTTTAAATGTCTTACCTTTGAAAAGATAGTCGTATTCGTCATCGCGGGCCCCCATTTTTCACGACAAGTTTGATAAAGGCCACTTCTGAACGGATAACGGACACTTCTGCCCTACCGCTGACTCCGGTCCACCGGTCACAGACAGTATGAGGAAGGAAGGCCACCCGGGATTATTGACAACCGATTCAACCAATTGGGACTCCCTGCCTCTTGACTGATCAATTCATTGACCAATCACAAGCAACTATGTGGCTTGTTTTCCATCATATTGTCTTTTCCATCTGGGAATTCAGAAAAAATAATAAAACTTAAGTGCAGTTGTTTCTTTATTACACATGTTTTTAGGTGTAACTTTCAGATGACGCGTAGGCCTTATGGCAGACGCATCTCGTTCATTGTCTTCTGGCGATCCACTGTAGGGCACAAAGGGGAAAGGATGTGGTCTTCATAAATTATAGAGTTATTTAGAACAAAACAAGTCTTAAACGCACATGATATTGGAAAGTCGCATAGGGGTTTTAGTGGATGCTTCCCTGTATTATTAATGCAGTTGATTGACAGGGATAACAGAAATTATCATAATTTCAGGCAAATTAGGGGGATTATGGCAAAATTACATTTGGCATCATCTTATTCGCCCCCATATTTCCGGGGGCGGCATGTGCCTCAGGAGGTAGATCAGGTTGTCTGGTAAGCGGAAGGTTGCTAGTTCGATCCCCATAGCTGAGTGTCGAGGTGTCCCTGAGCAAGAAACCTGACCCTAACTGCTCACGATAAATTGGCTGTCGCCTTGCATGGTTGACACCGCCGTCGGTGTGTGAATGTGTGCATGAATAGGTGAATGTTTGGCAATATTGTAAAGTGCTTTGAGTGGCCACCGGTTAGAAAAGCACTGTATAAATGCAGTTCATGATTGTACTTACTCGACTGCAGTGCCCTGAGCTTTTTCTGCACCTTTAGTAGATTCTGCAAGTATTCGGCAGGCTTCAGCTGAGTAAGGCAACAGGCCTCACCCTTTCCATCCATAGTCAAAGGTGTTCTGAAACAAATAAACAGGATCATTACTGATGGGGACAGACTCATGTGAACTGCCTTTACACCCTGTTTAAACTTTGGAACACAACACAAACAACTACGACTGAATATCAACCAGTTGTCGAGGCCGTCTCCCGTCCCCTTATTGACATTGATTCGACATTGTTTGATGCTAAATGGCAGCCGCATTACCCGTTGGACCATGGCGAAGACGGCCCTGTAGAATCACAGCTCGGGGCCGGTGGGTCGGCGGGGGGAGGGGGCGTGTCCCTCCACGCCGAGCGGGGCGGTCTACACGGGGAGTCGTCCCGGCGTCCCTCCCTCACACTGTGCCCGTGACCGTGTACCTGTCCACAGACCACACGCAGGAACACACGCAGGTCTGTTGCTAGTGCACACCACCGCAGATGGTTCCAAAATTCAAATCAGGGTGGTACTACTTGGGTCCGTTACTTAAACAGTCGAACACCACTGGTGTACTTCAATGCTCACCAGCTTCTGCCACTGTTTGGTTCTTTCCCATACCTTTGCCGACTCCATCTTTCTTTGCCCGTCGGTCAGGACGTGTTCATGGTCGACGGAACGCAGCGTTGCTTTCGGGGTGTCCGGTTTTACCCTCTGCTCAGCTTCTCTGGCGGTGGACTGTCCTCTTTCTGGCTCGCGTCCGTGGGTGCATTTCAGCAGGTCTACCTGTAGGTGGTGCTGGACCTCGGCGAGGTCCCTCTGTGTCATCCTGAGACACTGCAGGGCGCCTTCCTTCTCCTTGGTTTGAACGTGTAGCTCCTGTCTGTCTAACATGACACAGTTGTTTGTGAGGCCGCAACGCCGTTATAAATGACTCTACTACTACACGGCGGACGAGCAAACCTGAGGTCCAGGATGGTGTCTTGCAGCTCCCTCTCAACCACTGCAACCCCCTCCAGCTCTCTGTTTTGACTTGCTTGCGCCTTCAGCAACTTGGTGTTTAGCTCGGCCACTTCGTTCAGAGAGAAAGAGAAAGAGGGATGAAAGGCAATGAACTGGTTTAAATAAATAGGCGCAGAGTTCCTCAAGTTTTGACAAAAACCCACCGTGGGCTCGGAGCTCCTTCTGGGCGGCCGTTCCTTTGTTGGCGGCCTTGAGGAGCTGGTGTTGGAGCCGAGCCGTCTCCTGGGCGTAGCGGCTCTCCGTCCGGCTCCCGCTGTCCTGCAGCAGGGCCAGCCGCTCCTTGGTCAGCCTCAGCTCCAGGTCCAGCCTCTTGGCTCGGCTGCGATGCTCCTCCTCGCAGCCGACGAGAGAGCGGATCAGAACCTGAAGGCTCTCTCGGTCCTCCGTCTTGCCCCGCTCCAGGGCTCGCCGTTGAGCGGCGCCGCCGCTCGAGTGGCTCTCACTGGCCAGTAACGTGTCCTGCAGCGCCAGGGTTTTGTCTTCCAAGGAGCCCAGAGCCTCCTTCAGCCTCTCGGCCTCGGACTCCGCCACTGCGAGGGAGCCCCGGGTCGCTCGGACGGCCTCCTCGGCCGAGTTGAGTTTGAGCTGCAGAGAACGACACCTCTCCTCGGAGGTCCTCTGGCTCTGCCCGAGGCAGGCGGCCTTCTCTTCCGATGCTCTCAGGCTCTGCCTGAGTGACGAGACGCTCTCTTCAGAAGCCTTCAGGCTCCCCTCCAGGGAGGAGACCTTCTCCTCCGATTCATCCACCCTGCGTCTCAGGGCTTTGACCACCTCTTCTTCGGACGCTTGGTTCTTCTGCTGGAGCTCGATCTTCTGCTCGAGTTCGCCGACGCTGTGTCTGAGAGACTTTGCGTGCTCCTCGGCACCGAGGAGGCTGCGTCTCAGCGATTGGTTGTTGTCCTGTGAGGCCCTGTGTGCAGCTTGCAGATCGAGTCCTCTCTGCTTTGTCAGTTCCATGTCCTGCTCTGCAGACTGTAGGGTCGACTTGCAGCTGCTCAGGGTCTTCTGCAGAATCTGAGCTTTGTCGGTGCTTTCCAGTAGATACCGCTGCAGTGAGATGACCTGCCTCTCGGATTCACTTAGCTTTCCCTCCATCAAAATCACCTTTTATATTGGAATTACGGATGGAGGGAAAGGGTTATCACAACGTCTAACATGCAGCGTTGATTAATGGTGCAATAAGGCAAGAATAGTCTGTGTCCACCATGATTCGGTGCGTACAAAAATCAAATTGACGTTTAAAGTAACAACATTGTCAACAATGAATGGTTTTTCAATATCCATGCCGCATCATAAACAGTTAGTACCCTGTCCTGTTGGTGTCTGATGTTCTGGTGCAAAGTGTACTGGGCTCCCTTGTTCTCATGCTCGACTGACTGGAGGGAGGAGTGAAGGCCGCTGACCACCGTCTGGTGTCTGCTCTGAGCGTCGTTCAGCTCCAGCTTCAGGGCTTCGTTCTCAGACAACAAGCACGTCCGGTCGGCGGCAATCAGGTAGCTCTGAAGGTCTTCCTGTTTGGTCCGGCGGTAGATGTCAGCGTGAAAAGGAGCGGCAGAACAAAATGTTTTATAATGTTAAGGGGTTTGTTGGCTGTCACACGACAGGTGTATATTATATATAGGTCATGTACAACTACATTGAGGGGCCTTTAGCAGACGCTTTCATCCAAACAGACTTACAATAAGTACATTAGTCAGAAGAAAGATAAACAACGATATATCGCTGTCGGTACAGTAAGGATGTTCATAGAACCAAGTACTAACAATTGTTAGGTTTATCCATTCCCCTTATACAACAAAGATAGCTTGGATAAGATGCTACACAACTAAGTACTATTTTCAGGAGCAAGGACACACAACAAACAATAAGTGTGTACGTAGAGTGACAGGAAGTACACCATACAATAAGTGTGTAATAGGGGTGTGGTGTAGGGGTTAGGGGGGGAGGCTATGCAGAGAAAATAGTTTTAGCGAATTTTAATCCTTACAAACCATATTTTTGCTAAAGCCGATCTTTAGAAGGAGCTCTTGCAGGGTTGGGACATGGAGGATTACATGTCTGGTCTGCTGGTACCTCTTAAGCTCTTTCTCGTCCATGTCATTGTAGCTGACCACAACGTTAGTGGCTTGCTGATGAAGTTTTTCTAAAAATGGCTGAAAACATTATCATTTTCTCGAAAAGAGAATACGTTTAAATACTGATGAATATTACACCAAACTGTAAACAATCATCATGACAAAATCAAAGTGTTATCAAAGTGCGAACTCACCTCGACTTTAGTCTGGAGGAAATGTTCTTGAACCATCTCGTCTACTACTTCACCAAAGTCGATCTCATCGTGCAGTTTTGTTAAAAATATACTAGTTTCTGAACCTGAATTATGATTTGGTTAAAACAGAACCAACAACTCCCAAAACCAATAAATAAGATGGTACCATTTGCATGCCTTAAACAACATCCATATTTCTCACCGTTTAGCCCACTTGCCACACCTGAGCACCTGCTACCGTTATGTCCAAGGCACTCATGACTGATGGGATTCCCGTGCCCCTGGAAATAAAGGGAGGCATAATAGTAGTAATACATTCAACTTATAAAACGCTTTTCTAAATACTCAGACGCTTTACACTAGAGTGAACACATAATAAAATAATTTAATAAGAACGTAGGCCTATACAAGCAAAAAGATAAAAATATTAAATAGGATAACATAAAATAGGTAGCTAAAACTAGGACTAGTCAAAGTGCGAACTCACCTTGACTTTAGTCTGGAGGACGCGTTCTTGAACCCTCTCATCTACCGCACCAAAGTCGATCTCATCGTGCAGTTTTGTTGAAAATATCGTTTCTGAACCTGAATTGTGATTTGGTTAAAGCAGAACAAACAACTCCCAAAACCAATAAATGAGATGGTATCATTTGCATGCGTTAAACAACATCAATATTTCTCACCGTTTAGCCTACTTTCCACACTTGAGCACCTGCTACCGTTATGTCCAAGGCACTCATGGCTGATGGGATTCACGTGCCCCTTGAAATAAAGGGAGGCATAATAATGATAATACATAACTTATATAACGCTTTTCTAAATACTCAGACGCTTTACAGAGTGAACACAAAATAAAATCATTTAATTAGAACGTAGGCCTATATAAGCAAAAAGATTAAAAAAGATTAAATAGGATAACATAAAATAGGTAGCTAAAACTAGGACTAGTCAAAGTGCGAACTCACCTTGACTTTAGTCTGGAGGACGCGTTCTTGAACCCTCTCATCTACCTCACCGAAGTCGATCTCATCGTGCAGTTTTGTTAAAAATATACTCGTTTCTGAACCTGAATTATGATTTGGTTAAAACAGAACAAACAACTCCCAAAACCACTAAATGAGATGGTACCATTTGAATGCGTTAAACAACATCAATATTTCTCACCGTTTAGCCCACTTGCCACACTTGAGCACCTGCTACCGTTATGTCCAAGGCACTCATGGCTGATGGGATTCCCGTGCCCCTTGAAATAAAGAGAGGCATAATAATAATAATAATAATAATAATAATAATAATAATAATAATAATAATAATAATAATAATAATAGGCTACATTCAACTTATATAGGCCTACCGCTTTTCTAAATTCTCAGACGCTTTACAGAGTGAACACAAAATAAAATCATTTAATTAGAACGTAGGCCTATGTAAGCACAAAGAAAAAATATATATGAAATAGGATAACATAAAATATGTAGCTAAAACTAGGACTAGTTAAGAGGAGGAAGGGGAGATAAGGGGAGGAAGTTATGTGGTGAAAGCGATCTTGAAAAGGTGGGTTTTGAGGGCACGTTTAAATGATGGGTGTGTATGGACTAAAATAATCACACCAATTGATTGACATTGATCGACATACCTTGACGGGCAGGCTGTCTTGTTCTAAATGATCCCTCATTTTCTGGAGGACAGACGATATCGTAAAAGTTTCAAAGCCATTTGGCGAAACTTTCCAAGTATTTGTAGAATTTATCCGTTAGCATTCTCATTTAAATGTGTTGACAGTTTGTTATTTATTCTCCTTGGAAACATGCTTTAAGAGGCCCTCACAGTAGGGAGCGTTCTCTGATACGTAATCGCTTTAGTTGTCTCGGCTAGGGCGGGAGGTTTGTTATCCTCGTGAGAACAGCGTGATCTCGCGAGGAGTTCACATTCAGTTTATATACCCAGACCTTCTTTAATATGTCCATGACCCAGACGCAATGAAATTAACCCAGAAAAACATACGAAATAGACCAATAGAACGAATAACCGCTCCCGGTTTCAGACATCAAAAACAGAGCAGCACAAAAAGATTCAGACAGAACGGCTTTATTTTTTTTGTATTCAATCAGATCGAGTCCAAACACATAGGCCATCTATTTATCATCGTGTATAAATAGATGAATATACACAGATATACATAAATACACGTCAGATATGCATATTCATTTTTAAAACATGCTATGTCTCTGTAAAAGACTCTCCCTAAGATGAGGGCACATGGCGTTGAAAACACGAACACGAACACAGCTGGACAGTCGGAAGAACCCCTATTGATTTTGCATGTAGGCCTAGAGTCAATTGGACACATTTCTCTCATTTTTGAATATCTTACAAAGCCACAGCTCTGATTCATGGACCATAAATATAGCTGTATCTCATTTAACACATCATTGATATGGTACAGTAAATTATGTAGATCGCAATAATTTCTTGCCAGCAGCAAAAAAATAAAACAAATAAAAATAATATTCTCCAATTAAAATGGAAAATATATTTATATATCTTTGTATATGTATTTATAATCATATGTACACATTCGTAGGAGCACAACAATCGAAAATAATAAAAACAGAACAGGTGGAAAAAAGTAAGTGAAAGGCCTATGTTGTGTTAATCCACAAAGGCAATAATAATGAACTTAAAAGCTAAACTGTACAAAATATTGCTGCTATGGGCTCCATGTGATGCAAACGGATGACAACTGGCCACTGCACGTCATGAAGATGGAAATATCGATTTTACAACGTCTGACATTGACTTCCCTTGACACGACTCACGCACCAACTGAGGAAAAGTGTTTTCACAGAGGATGACTAGAATAGCTTTTTTCAAAATGTTGTTTACATACTCATAACTTCAATCCACTCAACTTGAGAGTCCTTTCAACGTTAGCCACAGAGATTACAGTAAACATTTATTCTAGAATGATTGTGATCGACTTCACTGTTACAAACACTATTTTCGTAAAACCAAAAAGCAGCCGAGTAGAACTTTTCTTCCATAACTGAAAATAAACTGAGATGGCTGTGGTAAAAACGAGTGATGTCGTGGATCATTTGGCCTCTAGTTCATATGTCCTCTCCACCCCCCCCCCCCCCCCCCCCCCCCCACCTCAAGTGCAAACATTCACATTCTCCACAAACGTCATATTGCTCACCAAGTCACACACTGCACATATTGACCCAAAATACTACAACTGTTTTGCTAAATCTAGAAATATTTCAAATGTCATCCATCTGATATAGTGTTTCTCAAAGAGGTTTGAGGACAGGCAGTTGTGGGAAGATGATGTTCATATTTCACAATAAAGTGACAACTACAGGACCCAATTAAATGTTAAAATGATAAGTTTGAATCAGTCCGAAAACAGGTTCACCTCGGAAGACAATGATCATTGATAATTGATTGCCAATGTCTACTTTCTGAAGTGGGTTTTTCATTTTTTTAAAGTAGGTGTTTGGAAAACCTTTTTTATTTTTCAATCCCATAAATATTAGATGAATATACAAACCAACACAATTAAGATTCTCGACTGCGCTTAAATATGAAAAATGCAATAAAAAATGTTTTTACAGGTACTGAAAACGCTTTAAACATAAGGTAGACAAGCCCCCCAGTGAATGAACACCAGGCCTGGAAACAACCTTCACCCAAACAACCAAACACAAATAAATAGATCTTCACCGTAGTAAAACGACTGGGGCGGAGGGCTTATATAAAAAAAGAACACACAATAAGACGATATATAAATTAAGGTGATATCATGAAACCGTCCGATAACATCTGATAAAGGAATGTGAGACTGGCAGAGACGTCTGGGTGTGTTGATTGAGCCAACGGACGAGACAGAACACAGCCCTATGTGTCTGGATCCTGTTACTTACACGTTTAACATTATCATCATTATTATGAATATTATTATTATTATTATTATCGATATCTCTGGGGGCTTGGCGGCGGCGAAGCGACGGTGCCGCCGCCGGTGTCATCCCAGAAGCTCCCCCACTCTGCCCTTCGCTGGACCGGGGTTTAACCGGGGTCCAGGGAACCCGCCGGTGGGGCCCGAGCTTCTGTCATAGCCCGTTAGTCCACTCCTCTCCGCTCAGAGAGGGTCTACTTCTGTAGAGAGAGAGAGAGAGAGAGAGAGAGAGAGAGAGAGAGAGAGAGAGAGAGAGAGAGAGAGAGAGAGAGAGAGAGAGAGAGAGAGAGAGAGAGAGGGGGAGAGAGAGAGAGAGGGGGAGAGGGGGAGAGAGAGAGAGAGAGAGAGCAGGAGGGAGACAGAAAGTGAGAGAGAGAGAGGGGGAGAGAGAGAGAGAGGGGGAGAGAGAGAGAGAGAGCAGGAGGGAGACAGAGAGTGAGAGAGAGAGAGAAAGCGAGTTAGAGCGAGAGAAAGCGAGTTAGAGCGAGAGAGAGAGAGAAAGAGGGGGAGGGAGGGAGAGAGAGAGAGAGAGAGGGGGATAGGGAGGGAGAGAGAGAGGGATAGGGAGAGAGAGGGAGAGAGCGAGAGAGAGCAGGAGGGAGACAGAGAGAGTGAGAGAGAGAGAGAAAGCGAGTTAGAGCGAGAGAGAGAGAAAGCGAGTTAGAGTGAGAGAGAGAGAGAGAGGGGGGGAGGGAGGGAGAGAGAGAGAGAGAAAGAGGGGGAGGGAGAGAGAGAGGGAGGGAGGGGGAGAGAGAGAGAGAGAGAGAGAGAGAGAGAGAGAGAGAGAGAGGCAGAGCATGAGATAAATTAGAGTGTAATCCTATAGATGAGGGAAAGCATCACTGATTCATAATGGGCAGACATTTGGCACGCCACTGAACCAGCACAGAACGGGACAGATTGTTAGCAGCTCAGAAAACACCCACTATTTGAAAAGATGTTGTACACTTGTACTCATGTGCAGGTGTCTGTGTCGAACCGAATGAACAGCGCAACTACAGCCGTTGGTGTTGGATACTAAGTGACTATATCAGTGAAAATGAGAAGGAATCACTCGAGTACCTCCAGAAAGACAATGTGTTTCACTCGTTCAGAGTCCTCAATAGAATTGCTAAACTGAAGCCATGCCTCAGGATAAATGTGTCTGATCAAGGGGTACGGACACTTGGGGTTAATAAAAACAAGGAAGGCAAGAGATCAATGGTTTCATCGCCATGTCATCCGAGAAACACACGAATGATGTGCGGCCTCAATCCACCAAATAGATGGACTAATGCACCGAGCTCGTGGGAGAACTGATTTCAATGAGACATGCTATTACCCATAAGCCATGTGCAGGAAGGAATATGAGTCAACACATTGATTTGAATGTTGCCTGGAGAACTAAGGAACTCAGAGACCTAATGCAGGCAGGCAGTAGGGCGCCAGAGTAGACAACATGCAGCAAGGGAGCACAACGCCACTGGAGGAATGAATTGTATGTTGTACTGTGCTGTACAGGTTGTACAGGTACTCAGGCATCCTCACCTCTTCTGCAGTCCTGGTAGCATTTCTTTTTTACATTCTACCTAGATTTATAGCAACTATTTAGCTTCTCTCACTGGCACAGTTGAAGATGGTCTTTTTAGTCTCTACCTAAAGTAGGTTTTAATACTAGACACTGTGATAGGCTGATATCGATTTAAAACCCCTAATCTAGTGTTGATTTCTTTGTGTTTGGTTCCTCTTTATTCTTCTCACTTACTGTCTCACTATCCCCTTCCCCATCTGGCAGGGTGCTAGACTCTGAGCCGACGTGCAGCGGAGAGTACACCCACGTCTTGTCCTCGGGAGGCTGCTTATACACGCCCAGGACAGCAGGGGGAGCCAAAGGGAAGGAGATAAGATGTCGGTGGCACACAGGCAGACAGAAGCAGCCAAAGGGGACAGGCAGGAGAGAAGACAAGACAAGACAAGGAAATGAAGATTAGAGATGCATAAAAGAGGACGTGCGGCTGAGACACTGCAGAAAGTGTGAGCTTTGAGCGATCATTTGGGAGAATGTGTGTGCAGTTTGAACGTATGCCTGGAGTTTATCGGTTAGAATCAATTATATCTGGCTCTAGATAATTGTCGGTGTACATGTGAGTGTATTGTGCAGCAAGCATGAGTACAACATCAGTCCTATTGAGGGACACCAAATACACGATTAACAAAAGGAACTGTACAAAAAAGTACTGAGAAAATTGAAATTGTGATGAATCAAATTGTCGCTCCTACTTCCATTCGTGTACTGGCCATTTTGTGCCAGCCCCTAGCAAGCAAATAGAGAGAGGGGGGGGGGGTGACTGCATCAGCCAAAGGGAGATTAGGAGGAGGAGGAGGAACAGGCATGTCTATAGGGGAGGAAGGAAGGAAGGGACGGAGGAAGGAAGGAAGGAAGGAAGGAAGGAAGGAAGGAAGGAAGGAAGGAAGGAAGGAAGGAAGGAAGGAAGGAAGGATACTGGTGGATGAGTGTTAAAACAAACTGGGCATTGGTAGTTGAGCTGAAGGCTGGGAGGATGTCCTTCCTCTCCGTTGAGGGAGAGAACAAAGCTCTTTTCACGAGATGTGAGGAAGCAAAACCAAGTGCACAGGGGATGGATGTGTGGTAGCTGGCCCTTTAAGAGCGGGAGTCAGCTGCAGAGGCACGGCGTGTTGTGATGAGAGAGGAGGCGGGGGGCGCAGGGGTGGGGGGGGGGGGGGGGGGGAGGGACCGTGGCTTGACGTCACGCACACACACTACACACGCACGCACACGCGGGCCCACAATGCAATCGCATGCGTACAGCGCAGTCTTACTCGGCCCATGACAAAGCGAAGTCACGTGGTATGACATTGAAGGGGATGTTTTTACAGTTTTCCTTCCATCAGAACAGGGTACATGCTGCACTTAAGCATTTTATTCAGCAGGAACCCCAAGCAGACCCTGTGCCGCGTCGAGTGAGCCATTAAATCGCATCGACCTCTCAGAAGATAGTAATTTGGGCAGCAGAAAGAGGGAATCATCGCGGGTTTGAAGCCTTTGTATTTTTTGAAACGTTTCTCCCCTGTTTGTCGGAGCCACAGAGCGACCGCACGCGTCGGGAGAAGCAGTGAGAGGAAGCAGGACCACCGCGGGCGCACAGTGTACCGTGTGGGCCTCAGCCCGACGGCGGGCTCAGCAGGCTGGAGAGGACATGGCGGAGCAGGGCACACGCTTTCGTCTCGACAACGTCCGTTTAAATTAAGCAGCCGGGTGGGGGGGGGGGGGGGGTGGGATGGGGGGGGGGGTATCTCTAAGGCTAATGAGCCAGCATCTCTCACCCTAACCCCTGGGCTCCACACTTACTGAGATGCCGGAGTGCGGCCCGCTCCTCCTCTTCTGTCTGACAGGAGAGGCTGGTGCATGCGCACGCACACACACTCACACACACACGCACACGCGCACACACACACACACACACACACACACACACACACACACACACACACACACACCCAGCGAAAAAGGAACAGCAGAAGTGTGGTCAGAGAGAGAGAGGGGCGATGGAGAGAGCGATGGTGAACCTCAGAATAAAGAAACCAGAATGATGAAAACAATAACAGCATGACCTTGAGAGTACCTCGCTTGTGTAGAAAGAGCTACCCCCCCCCCCCCCCCCACCCACTCACCTCACCTACTTCGGGGGGAGGAGAAGAGGTAGGTTGGAGGGTCGGTGGTGGTTTGGGGGGGGGGGGGGACTATGTGAAGGGCAACGATGGAAGAAGCCGAGAGGAATTCTGAGGCAGCGTGTGAGATGTAGGGCGCGGTCAGAGAGGAAGGAAACGTGAAGCACGACTGGCAGGAACAGTCGTGAGGAGAAGGTTAGCAGGAGGGGAATTAAGAGGGGGAGGGAGGAGGAGGAGGATAAAGGTGGTGAGAGCAGGGGGAGATCATGAAGAGTGAAGGTGGAGGCGGCTCACCGCAAGCGAATTATGGAGCTTGTGAGATAAGGAGCATCCAACACACACATACCATCACACACACACACACACACACACACACACACACACGCGCACACACACACACACGCGCGCACACACACACACACACACACACGGACATCAGGACTGTCGAGAGCAGTCACTCAGCATTACTTGGCGCAGCTAAACAGCCCTCAGCTGGTCTCCCGGAGGAACTGGCATGATATATTGTCAGTACACGCCCAGTCTCTTCGCTGATTGGCCAGGCGGCATGTTGACCGGAGGTGTGTCACTGCGTCCTTGAATTGCTTGAGCTCAGAGCCAGCATCAATTCTTGTATCTCTGATCTAATTTGTTAAATTTTATTGACCTATGAGGTGAAATCTCTGCACATTCAATGCTAACTGCATTACTGTGGCCTAAAATGTGTTTTTGTACACAGGGGCTTATTTCATTCGATCCGTTGATAATTACATATTGTGGAAACTATTTCCCACACCCAACGGGAAGCTAAAACATAGTTGTTTGCTTGGCTGACTTTGCTTCAGTACCGTTTCCCTTTCTCGACGTCCACCAGATGTGAACGTGCACCGCAGCCCGCTAAGTGCAGGGCTTCAGCCCGCTGACATCTGTCCGTGGGTCCCGTTTCTGAGTGGAAAAAGCCTGGCGTGTGAAACATTTAACACCAGCCTGGATCTGGTGGACCAGCGTGTGCGCCGTGCAACCACACCGGAGCACGGGCCGACGTGGAAACCTGGCGCCGGCTAGGGGCGGAAAAGAGAGACGCTCAGAGAAGGACAGAGAACACCTGCACGGTAACCCGAGACGGCCACACGAATCGCTGGGGTGCGTGCGGTCGGTCGGCTGACGACAACAGACCGTCTTCCTACACTCTGCTCCTCTCTGCTTGGTTCTGCCCATAACCACCACAGGGCGAGCAACGTATTCAACTCTACAGAAACCTCCTGGGGCCCACGTGCGTCTTCTGCATCCAGCCCAGCTTTGGCAGACGGGGGCCTGCAGTGGGAGCAGGTTGGAGAGGTGGGGTACACACCACCTGGGTCAAGAAACCAGGGCCTCAACGCTGTCCATCCGGGGCCCTGCCAGCGACTACATCACAGAGGAGCACGGCTCGAGTCACTGACAGGGGACACTTCTCTGGACCGTGGCCAGGGAAGAGGAGGAGGGGGGGGGGGGGGGGGGGGGAGTGCTATCTTTGGCGGCGATGGGCCGGCTCCGCTCTCTCCCGGTCGTCCACCTGACACGCATCATGCATCCATTCATGGCCTCGGGGCTGAGGCGGCCAGAGGGGCTCTGTCAGGGTGACACAGTGCCGGGCTGCGGCCGGTCACACCGCTGTTGGAATCACTGGCGTGGCGGGCTGCCCTGTCCCCCTGCTTTACGGAGGACGCCCCCGTCAGCACTTCTGTAGGATGGCGTCCGTGCGTTTGAAGAAACAGTGTGGGCGGGAAGGAGCAGCGGGGCTACGCGTGCAGTGGGAATATCGGTTCGTTGGATAGACGGTGTTGCCTCATTTAAATGTGGGTTGCACAGATCAATGTAACATAATTGGTCTAATGCGTAATCGCTTCGTGTGTCACTGTTACTGTTAACAATGTGCAATTAGTGCATCGCTTGGCAAAGAGGTCTATTGCCCCCCCATAGGTCCGGGAACAGAGGCTTTGAGTCAGCTAGTACCGTACCGCACAACTGGATGAGACTTACCAGAAATAAAGTGTGCACACTCTCTCCACACACTGTCGATATGAATTCAGGGTAGCATAGAACATCAAAAATCACAGAGGAGCCGGACGGGGATGTTTTTAGTCTAATCTGTGGTTTGGTTGTAGGTTCGCACAGTGTATAAAGCCTCCAGTGTATTGCTTGTGATGTGATGCCAAAACCAAGGCTTGTTTGTGTGTCTGTGTTTGTATATGTGTGTGCACACGTGTTTGTTTGGGTGTCTGTGTGTGTATGCGTTTGTACACACGTGTGCTTGTGTGTGTGTGTTTGTTTGTGTGTGTGTGTTTGTTTGTGTGCGTGCACATGTGTTTATTTTTGTCTGTCCGTGTCTGTGTGTCTGTGTGTGTGTGCATGTGTGTTTGTGTGCGTGCACGTGTGTTTGTGTGTCTGCACATGTGTCCGTTTGTCTGTGTGCATGCATGTGTTTGTGTGTGTGTCTGTGTGTGTGTGTGTGTGTGTGTGTGTGTGTGCGTGCACGTGTGTTTGTGTGTGTGTCTGTGTGTGTGTGTGTGCGTGCACGTGCGCTCGTGTCTCGCTCTTTCGGCCGCCGCTTACAAAATAGATATCTGTGATTGGCACGTCGTCGTCGTCGTCCTGCGAGGCCTGGCTGGTGCAGCCGGAGCCTGACATCAGGCTGGCCTGGTCCGGCTCCACCACCACCACCACCACGGGGGGGCCCTCCAGGGGGGAGGCGGCCCGCGCGGCCCCGGGGGAGGAGGGGCCGGCAGGGGGGGTGGAGGACGAGGCCCCGGGCCCCGGAGGGCCGATGGTAGAAGAGGCGGCGGCGGCGGCGGCTCTGTCTACTTCCTGACCGTCACTGGAGACACAGAGAGACGGGTTTATAGAGTTTAGACCAAACATTTAAGGTTTACCAAGATGCAAAATTCAATTCAATTCAATTCAATTTTATTTGTATAGCCCTTAATCACCATTACAGTCTCAAAGGGCTTAATAGGCCAAATATTTGCGACACCCCCCTTTACCCATGCCCCCACACGGGCAAGAAAAAACTCCCTTGAAATCAGCAAGGAAAAATCCAATTACAACTATATAGGTTCATAGCATGATTGCCTTTGTCGTATTTTAAGGTTCATCTTGTATTCGGCATCAAAATTGCAGAAGTGAAATAGACAACTGAGGCAGATAGTGATTATGGAATTTAAAAAGCACTCTGATTGGCTAAGGATACAACCAATGAGGCAATGAATCAGCAGCCTTATGAGAGTCGAGTTCGATGTCATCATTTGGCCAAAATATGACTCTAAATATGAGGCTAACGAACTGCATAGTGAACTGCACTCTCACACACAAGACACTTGAACACACAAACAAACAAACACAAATATAGACTGGACGCACGGGAGGAGATGAGTAACTCGGTCCTGTCAGACAGGCCGCTAGACCACCACTCGAAGCACACGCCGTCCTTCGTGAAGGATCAACCGGCGCACCGCCACGGCGAGCACCGGCGAGCCGCGCGTTGGCTCAATACTTCAGTGGGCAGATCACGGACCATTAAGAAGGACTTTGGCTTAACCAGCCCGCTCAGATCCTGGCGCTGTTAAACTAAGCCTCCGCCACGGAGGATAAAAACCCAGAGTCTGGCTACGGAGAAGAGCTCAGCAAAGTGCCGAGCTGGCAGCTCCCAACGGAGACAGCTAATTGGCTGAATCATTCATGAGTCGACGGGGTTGCCATGGCACGCGGAAGGTCTGTCTGCGTCTGTCTCCTCTCTTTCTTCTATTTCGATCTCCATTCATTTTCCCTTATCGTCCGCTAGTCAGAGGCCTAAACCTGCCTGAAATCCCAGACCCCCCCCCCAAGAAGACCTCTCCCGGCACGCTTCGCTACACCTCGCTCCTCCTCCTCCTCCTCCTCCCCCTCCTCTACACCGGCCTCCAGCCTTAGAACCACACACACCCAGCCTTAGTACCACACACACCCAGCCTTAGTACCACACACACCCAGCCTTAGAACCACACACACTCAGCCATAGTACCACACACACCCCTGCCTTAGAACCACACACACCCCAGCCTTAGAGCCACACACACCCCAGCCTTAGAACCACAAACCCCAGCCTTAGAACCACACACCCCAGCCTTAGAACCACACACCCCAGCCTTAGAACCACACACCCCAGCCTTAGAACCACACACCCCAGCCTTAGAACCACACACCCCAGCCTTAGAACCACACACACCCCAGCCTTAGAACCACACACACCCCAGCCTTAGAACCACAC